>NC_091447.1:54885085-55121756 GCF_964237555.1 Oryctolagus cuniculus
GGACAAAAACAAAATAATAGATTGTTTTCTGCTCTTGGTGGCCCAAAAGTTAAATCCTATTTCCAAAATAAAGAAAAATCTATCCCAGGGAAGAGAAGCTAATTCTAATGGAAATATGAGAGGCTACATAGATTAATGATTTTAACAATCTTTCAGGAGGCTTTGGGAGTACAAGTTAAGAAATAATATCTATTTCAACTTTATTGGACAAAATAATAGATACTGACCTCAATATGAAATACTTGTACCTTTATAGAAAAAAAATTTTTTTATTATTATTTGAAAGGCAGAGTTACGGCAAAAGGAGGAGACAGAGAGAAAGAGAAAGAGAGAGAGATCTTCCACACCCAAATGGCTACAATGGTCAGGTCTGAGCCAGGCCAGAGCCAGGAGTCAGTGGCTTCTTCCAGGTTTCTCATGGAGGTACAGGCTCTCAGACTAGCACCCTTATGGGATGCCAGTGTTGCAAATGGAGGTTTAACTTGCTACACCACTAGGCTGGCCCCAGCAGAAAATCTTTACAACAATCATAATGTAAGTATATACCAAATACTTATTTTTATAAAGCATTTGTGGTCAGTGAAGCATCATTAGACATAGGAAAATACAGCCATAAAGTGACTGAGAATGAGTAATATGTAGGTATAATATAAAACAGATAACTAAATTAGATTTAGGTTGAGGCTGGAAGTCACAGCATAAATTTCATTCTAAGCATACACATAGGATGCTGGATAGAGAGCAAAATGTAAATGCTGTATTTCAAATTCTCCTATACTTTAGGATGCATAACAGTAACAGGAACCGAAGTCTACTTGAAAATTCTAAAAACTATTGACAACAGAAAATAAGACCAAATGATTCTTCTTCATATAATCAATTATGAAATGCTGTATTTGAAGTATATAATAAAATAATAATGCTGTTCATTTCTTATCATTTATTGTTGAGTAAAATTTTATTTTGCTGTTGAATCCCTGTAGGAATTTGATGTATTTTATAAATAGCTGCGATGCTTACTTACATACTGTGCTCATTCAACCTTTTCCCCCTTTTCCAGCATCATAGCACATACCTTAGACAGTCTTTTGGAGGCTTCACAGCTATGATCTAAACATGGCTTGGGCCCTTTTTCAGCATCTAGAGATGAAACTGAGAAAATATATTTCATCATGGGGCATACACTGTATTACAACATTTAAACTGGCTTTCAAAAAACTGAATATATCATTTATTTAATATTTCTCTTCCACTAAAAAAATTAACGAATTTCCTAATGCCAAATCATTCTTCTTCAGCAAAACACCCAAGGCCAAGAAAACATCATTTCTACAGTGAACTTAAGAATTAATCAACTTTCTTGATAATTAATGTTTGGCTATTGAGTGTTTAAATATTAACAGAATTACTTCAACTTTTATAACATATATATGCATATAAAAATAGGGGTTTGTATTAATTCAATGTTTTGCCTATATATAACACAATGTGGGTCATGTAACTCAACTCTTAATCTCTAGTTGCAAATTTTCAGGATAAAATAAGCCATGATAACAACAGTGGAAAAGGAAGAGGTGGGGTTGTGGCAGAAGTCAAGTCCTAGCAAGATAAACCAAAAGGTCTCACATTAAAAATCTATTTAATTCATTTCTTATTTTTATAAAGATTGACTTTCTACTTATTTGAAAAAGGCAGTTACGGGGGGGGGGGAGGTGGAGGGAGGGCAGGAGACTGAAAGAGAGAGAGGGGTAGAGAGAGAGGAATGGAGAAAGGGAGAAAGGGAGGGAGGGAAGGAGGGAGAAGAGGGGAGAGAGAGAGGGAGAGGAAAAGAGAAAGGAAGGGAGAAAGGGGGAGGGAGAGAATGATTGACTGATCTTCCATCCACTGGAATGGCTACAACAAAGCCAGAAGCCAGGAGCATCATCCTGGTCTTCCATGTGGATGCAGGAGCCCAAGGACTTGGGCCACATTCCACTGCTTTTCCAGGTGCATTAGGAGAGAGCTGAATCTGAAGTGCAGCAGACCTGTGGCCTGCACTGTGTAGTAATAGGCTAAGCCTCCACTTCCACCAGTATCCCATATGGGTGCCAGTTGGTGTCCTGGCTGCTCCTCTTTTGATACAGCTCTCTGCTATGGCCTGGGAAAGCAGTGGAAGATGGCCCAAGTGCTTGGGCCCCTGCACCCATGTGGGAGACCTGGAAGAAGCTCCTGGCTCCCGGTTTTGGATCAGCCCAGCTCTGGCCATTGCGGCCATTTGGGGAGTGAACCAGCAGACGGAACACATCCTCTCTCGCTCTCTCTGTAACTCTGCTTCTCAAATAAACAAATAAATATTAAAAACAAACAGAAAAAGATGTTCTTGAGAGAGAAGGAAAATAATAGGTCAAACATTCAGATTTATAAATAAATAAAGAAAGCACTAGACAAAGAGTAAAAGAAGGTAAAAATAAAACCTATTATTTTGATTGGTCTAACAGATAACAGCTTGTTCAAAATAATAACAGAAATAATTTATTTGGTACTAAATCTCAAATAAAAGTGAAATAAATGACAGTAGTGTTATAAAATAATGGAGGCAGAATTTGGGAATATTTAAGAATAAATCTGCCAAGAGGTATATGTCAACTTACATGCTGAAAACTACCAACCATAGCTAAAAGAAATTAAGTCCAAAAGACACTCTGCACCCACAGAATGGAAGAATTAACGTTGTGAATGTGCCAGAAATAATCCAAAGCCACACAGAGATTTCACACATCAAAAACCCAATGGCCTACCTATTGGCAGAAATGGAGAAGTAGATTCTAAAACTATTCAGAATTACATCGAACCTCAAATTATCAAAACAACATCAAAAAAGAGGGTAAAATTGGAGGATTCTTACTTCCTTACTTCAAACCTTGGTAAAAAGCTACACTACACAAAATGGTGTGGTACTGGCATAGGACAGAATTATAAAACAATGAATTAAAAATAAACTCATATATCTGTGGCTAACTGCCTTTCAATAAGAGTGTCAGGACCACTCAATGTACAGAGAACAATTTATTCAACACACAGTACCTGGGAACAGGAGACTTACAAGTAAAAGTATGAGGCTGGACCTACACCTCATCCTCATACAAAAAGTAGATCCAAATGGATCTTAGACTTAAATATAAGAGCTAAAACTGCTAAAAGGGTAAATACTAATAACTGCAGAGTTGGCAATGGGTTTTTAGATACATACCTTTTGGTATAATAAACAAACTGAACTTCAGAATTCATAAGCTAAGAGAAATGGAATCTGAAAAAATGTTGGATTAAAAATGAGAAAAAGTAGAAAAAAGAAAGGGGGAGAGGTAACAAATACAAAACAGCAACAAATTGGGTAGATGGCAGCCCAACCACAGCAGTAATCAGTGTTAGCCTCAACAGTTAGGCATATCAATTTAAAGACAGAAATTCACCTAAATTAAAATTGTACATCAGAGGAAACTATGAAGAAAGTGAGAAGACAGTCTACAAAATTGAAGAGCCAATTTGCAAACCACATATCTAACAAAAAGCTAGTATCCAGAATATCAGAATTCAACATAAAATGACATGCAATTCAACTGAAAAATTGGCAAACAGCTTGAACAGACATTTCTCTGAAGAAGATATAAGAATACCCAACAAGCACATGAAAAAAAATGCTCAACAATATTAGTCATTAGAGAAATGCAAATCAAGTCTGCAATGCCTCATTTCTATTGGATATTATCTTTTCTCTTATGGGTTCAAGTATACCTGTAGGTTTTCTAAGGACTTGTTGAACTACTAAACAGTCCAGGAAACAAACACAATGTAGCTCCTTTAAATGCTACTAATGGGTCTGAAGAGCTTAAGAGACCACTGTTTCAGGGGCAAGGAAAACCCTTCTTTTGTTTGTTTTGTTTGGCTTGTGAGAAGACAAAGTAGTAAAGATAATAAAACACAGTGAAAATCAGTTTAAACTTCTCAATCTTTTTTCTTAAAGCTTCATGTCTCTCAACTGTGACTTTTTTAAAGATTTATTTATTTATTTGAAAGGCAGAGTTACAGAGAGGCAGAGGCAGAGAGAGAGAGAGGGAGAGAGAGAAAGGAGAGGTCCTCCATTTGCTGGTCACTCCCCAGATGGCCGCAAGGGCCAGAGCTGCACTGATCCAAAGCCAGGAACCAGGAGCCCCCTCTAGGTGGCACTTGGGCCATCATCTACTGCTTTCCCAGGCCAAAGCAGAAAGCTGGATGGGAAGTGGAGTAGCCGGGACGCAAACCAGCACCCACATGAAATGCCAGTACTGCAGGCGGTGGCTTTACCTGCCATGGCGCTGGACTGTGTCCTTAAAAAAATCAATCCTAGATGACAAAAGGAGAGAGACAGAGAAGGGAGAGAGGGAGGGAGTAGGAGAGGGAAGTCAGGAAAATGGGTAAGTATAACAAAACACCAACAGCAGAGGACTAAAGGAAAAATAGAAAAGAATGGGAAGTAGCCAGCAACAGAATCTGAAATGAAATGGGGGCACTCTATTGCCACTGAAATGTTTAAATGTTCACGGCCAGAGGCTGACACTGTGGCATAATGGGCCAAGCCCCCACCTGCAGCGCCAGCATCCCATGTGGGTACCAGTTCATGTCCTGGCTGTCGTTCTTCTGCTCCATTTCTCTGCTTATGGCCTGGGAAAGCAGTGGAAGGTGACCCAGGGGCTTGGGCCCCTGCACCCACATGGGAGACCCAGGGGAAGGTTCTGGTTCCTGACTTCAAATCAGCTCAGTTAGTGCCTTTGCAGCCGTTTGGAAAGTGAACTAGAGGATGGAAGACCTTTATCTCTGTCTCTCCCTCTGTCTTTATGCCTCTCAAATGAATGAAAAAAAGAAAAAAGCTCATAGACAGCTGTTCTTCAATGCTCTTTCATAATCAGATAATTTATAAATCTAAAGTCCTTATATAGCAAGTCCAATTATTTGTTTCCAAAATATACTAGACTATATTACACTTAAGGAAAGCTCATTCAGTCCTATGGTTCCTTTATGATACTAACTCATCTTATTATAACACGCTTAGTAAATTCCATTCTTTAGTAAATTATCATAGTGAGAGTTAAGTTATTTGAGGGAACATACTTTTCATTAAATGCATGAATCAGCACAACTTTATTTGACAGTTTTTAGCACTAAATCAAAGTAGAGAATGTAATATACCCAGATTTTCAACATTTATATTCTCAAAAGGCTTTTGTTAATTTTAAAAAGTCTTTAGAATTAGTTATGTGCTCTCAATTTGTTTTTCTATAAAAAATTATCTATATTTACCTGAAAATGTAAAGAACAATTCATTTTGCAAACCAGCTCTTTGCATTTTAACACGATGGCATTCAGATTTAAGTAATGCAATTTCACAGGAAAGGTCAAGAACCAATTTACTTAAAATCTGAAGAAGTTTCTTCTCAAAAGAAATATTATAGATACTATTGCAGGGAGCTGCATGATATCGAGCTGTGAACTGGTAATAATAATGAGGTTCACGATAAGCTATAAAAAATTAAAGAAAGACAAAAACACAGTTATTTAAGCAATTCAAACAGAGTGAAACTATTGAAAAGAAATCATTATTTGGGATAAATTCATATTACATATTTATATACAGTTATATTTAGTTTTATTGAAAAAATACTTACCCAGCCACTGCTAACTGTCAAACATTACTACAGGAATTTAACAGTCAATCATGTAAACTTCCTAACACCATTTAAGATTGGTATTACTTTTATTCCCAAAATGTAGAAATTGAAGGAGACAGGGATTATGTCACACATTGGATAATGTCTATGCTATCAAAATTATGACTTTAACCTATGGACACTGGCCCCAGAGCCAAGGCTCCTAGCTACTATGATCCACTGCTGAAACTCAACTGTGACAGTTCTCTAAGTTTAAACACCCACTGTCAAAGAAATTACAGTCATATACTTGCTGTTTAGAAAGCTTCCCAATTAATTTACAAATAATTTTGCTGAATCCCAGAACAACATCCAGAACTGAGAAATACAATCTTGCCCATCCCAAAACCTTACTCAAGTGATATAAACAATATAAAATGAAAACAATTCTATAATGATACCAAAAATCAGAAAATGGAGTTATATAATCAGTTGGGTAATAGAAATATTTTTAAAATGCTCAAAGTTACTAATAATTAAGAATGTGAATATTAAAGTAATGAGTTTCACCCATCAACTTTCCAAATTGAAACTGATAATACTGCATATCATTCTGCTTTTATAATTTCCTAAAATGCTTGAAGGTCACTTATGATTTACCTATAAGTCAAGTCAATTCTTATAATCTAAGGGATGGTAAATATCTTGCTCAACAAAATAAAAAAACATGATCCAAAAAGAAAATACCACTTGTGGATAATACAAAACTTTGACATTTCAAATTATGTTTTACTTAGGATTACAAAAGGTCAATAAACTAAAGGAAAACAAAATACAGAATACAAAATATATACAATACAAAATGGGTATCAACAAGCTACACATTTAAATATCTACATCTCTCAAGAGCTATTAGAACACACACACAGCTTACATAAATATCAAACTTCAAATAAGCTACAAAAGACAAAAAATACATTTAAAGTCATGAAATGCCATTATTAACACAAAAGCAGAAATAGTGCAAAATATTACATTAGAGGTGTTTCAGGCACCGAGGTTCCATCCACGATGTTAGGAAGCTAAACTGGTATACTACTTACAGGACAACACTGGGGATGTCCTGGGTTTTCCTTTACAGAATTCATCTTACAGAAATACTAACAACTTCACCTACAAAATAAAAGAGTGTGTGTGTACAGAGAAATGACAGCTAGACAAACAGATATTTAAATCTTCCATCTAGCACTGTTTGAAGTAAGGAAAATACAAAACAAACTAAATCCTCAACTAAGGAATATTTGCTGATAAACTCTGGAATACGAGGTAGCCACGAGAAGGATTAAAGTGGGCAGTTATAATGAAACAGAATGAGTGACATGATTTGTTATCGGCTTAAAAAGAGCAAATCTCCAAATTCTGAGTTTTTTAACTGGGGTCGCATTCTGCTGGCATCTACATAATAGTGGTGTGGTGTGAAGCAGGATATCAAAAAGGATAAGAATAGTACCACGAGAAGCAGAACTCCTGGATTCAAATCTGAGCCCCTTTCACACGCTATGGTTTTGAGCAAGTCACATTAACTGCTCTGGGCCCAGGCTTCTTCATCTATGCAAGACCAAAAAATCAGTATCTACTAGACAGGCTTGTTGTGAGACTGGTAAGCTTCATACAAATAAAGCACTTAGAACAATGCCTTGCATTAGAAAGCACAATGTAGGGGTCAGCACTGTGATGTAGGGGGTAAAGCCATCGCCTGCAGTGCCAGCATCCCATATGGGCGCCGGTTCAAGTCCTGGCTGCTCCACTTCCGATCTAGCTCTCTGCTATGGCCTGGGAAAGCAGTAAAAGACAGCCCAAGTCCTTGGACCCATACACCTGTGTAGGAGACCCAGAAGAAGCTCCTGACTCCTGACTTTGGATTGGCTCAGCTCCGGCCGTTGTGGCCAACTGGGGAGAGAACCAGTGGATGGAAGACCTCTCTCTCTGCCTTTCCTCCTCTGTGTAACTCTTTCAAATAAATAAATAAATCTTTAAAAAAAAAAAAAAAAAAAGAAAGCACACAATGTAAACCTGTGTTGTTTGTTGTAATGATTTCATGTAATAAACAGTATTGCCTGGTACCCAGCAAGGGTTCAGTAAATACGAGTTCTCATTATCATTACTACAAAATTGCACCCATGTGAGGCAACTTTACACGTGTTAGCTTTTGGGAATATGCTTCAGTGAACGATTTTGAAGTGGCTATATAACAATGAATAAACATGAGTGATTAAAAATGCAGACTAAGCCTTAACAGAGTTAATATAATTTCTTATTAAAAAAAAAAAAAAAGCTGAACTGGGGCCAGCACTGTGGTATAGTGCCCTAAGCCTCCACCTGCAGTGCCGGCATCCCATCTGGGTGCTGGTTCAAGTCTCAGCTGCTCCACTTCTGATCCACCTCTCTGCTATGGCCTAGGAAAGCAGCAGAAGATGGCCCAGGTGTTCAGACCCCTGCACCCGCATGGGAGACCCAGAAGAAGCTCGCGGCTCAGAATGGCCCACCTCTGGCTGTTGAGGCCATTTGGAGACTGAACCAGCAGATGGAAGACATTTCTGTCTGCTTCTCCCTGTCTATAACCCTACCTCTCAAGTAAATAAATAAATAAATAAGCTGAGCTCTCTCTTTAGATATCCGGGATATTTTTAAATATTTATCTACTTTTACATTTAATAAATTTTAATATCTGACACATTCACCTCTTATGTAAATATGATGTAGACACTATCTTTCTCAGAAGCAGAGAAATTAGTATCACATAAAATGTAATGAATAACAATCATATTTAAAATAAGCATGAGCAATTTTATAATAATTTGAAAATTTGCTTTTTTGACACCCTCTATTTTCGCTCATGGACTTGAATGTGTCTGTGTATGTTCTGTAACCTCTGGGGAAAATAACACTCTGACCAGTTAGCCGTCCTGTGCCCTCGCCACACACCCCCTCCAAAGTACTTCGTGGAATATGAGCAGGCAGTAACCTTCTAATTGAAAGAGACTAAAAATAGCAAAGTTTCTTCAAAACAACTCTGTTAAAATATTCAAATATTTTAAAACATTAAGTTAAAACACAACAAATTCACTTCTTACCATATATAACATATTTTAGTTGAATATTTTTAACAATTTCTTCCACAGTAGGCTTATACTCAAGGAAACACGTATAAACTCCACTCATGCTCTCCTCGAAGTTCTGGAATACAAGGCTTCCTGTGGATGTTATTTGCGCAGTGCTGTTTTCTAACAGAGGAAAAAGATACAGTGATAAGTGCCTTAAGTCACATGAGACATAAAATAGCAAAATATTTACTATGCAGAGTTTAGCAATCAAAATGTACCTATGCTACGAAGAGGTTGTGGATGACCCAGCTAGCCACTGCTCGATGCCTGCTAGCAGTGGGTGCCAGGATGACCTTCTAGCATCTACCAGACCAAAAATAACAGGTACATAATGTGCTGCTAATCTGATCCTTGCACTGAACTGTGCACTTTCCAAAATACAGTACATATATAAACAAATACATACAAACATTATATGTGCATGTACATATAACATGCATTTCATGCATTGTATTTTCAAACTACATATCATACACACACATACACACACATTAATGATGAGTTATGGCCTCAGTAAACTTCATGTGCAATGTAAAATAGTACACCCAGAACAAAAGCTATGACAATGTAATTACTGACAGCTAGATACTTGTTGTCACTACATATAACAGAGAGTGGAAGTTGGGTTACAACCTTGAGGGTTGCAGAATGCAAAACATAGGACATTAGATCATCTGACTTGCCCAAGGCCACACATCAGGGAGGTGCAGTGCTGGGAACCACAGTGGGATGAGAGCTCCCTTTCTGCTGCACAAGCCTCGTTTCGTGAATGTCACACTGGGAGAATGCTGGGCTGTGAAAAGAAACTACGCCTGCTTTCAGGCATCAAGGCCTGCATTTGACGACTACCTTTTTCTCTCACAAACTGCATAACCTTGGGTAACTACTTAATCTTCCTGGTGTCAGGCCCCTTCATTTGTACAATAAAGAATTGTAACATAAGACAGTCTATCTCATAGGGTAGCAAATACAAGGATGTTAAAATACTTGGGGAAAAAAAAGATCAATCATTATGCAAGTAAACTGCCATTCTTCACCTTCATAGCTTCACATTATAAAAGTCCTTAGATATTAAAATTTGCTTAGTCAATAACTTTATATTTTTTTCACTGGAACTGGAAGTACTACCTGAAGAAATATTTTCATTTAAATAATAATTTGTTGCTTATAAATTTTAAGTTGAATTATTTCTCCAAAACAAGAGTTTTCTAAGTAATGAAATTTTCATTATTCACTTGTTCAATAAACATTTATTGAGTCTCCAATACAAGCAAACCCTGCTTCATGGGATGGACATGTGACACAGTGGATAAGACCCCAGTACAGATGTCTGCAAACCATATCAAAGTACCTGGGTTCAAGGCCCAGCTCTACTCCTGATTCTAGCTTCCTACTACGATCCTAGGAGGCAGCAGGTGACATCTCAGGTGGTTTGGTCTCTGCTACCAAAATGGAAAGCAAGACTGAGTTCCTGGCTCCTGGCTTTTGGCTTTTTGCCACTCCTGGCTCCCGTCCCAGCTGGGACAGACATTTAAGGAATGAACCAGCAGATGAGAAATTTTACTACCTCTCTCTCTGCCTCTCAAATAAATTAAAGATAAAGGAAAATGAAGAAAAACATCTTGCTTCAGACACTGAAGGAGAAATTAACAGATGCGTATACCCACCCTTAAGTAATTTACATAAACCATTAATGCTTTGAGAACTCCCATTTCTGTATCTTAAATGAAGCTGAAGAATGTGATACAAATTTAGAATACATTTCTGTTAACATTTCTTAATGAATATCTTTTGATGAAAGACTGCATATTTATCATAACATGCTGACTCTTTCCTAGAACAGACTAAAAGTTTGCAAGTTCTTGAAATATATTTCAGAAGAAACAAACACCACATAACATGATAAAAGATGCTCATAAGTTTCACAAGAATCACATTGGAGTATCATGTCATCGATGAGGCTACGTGTTCCCTGGCCATGATTTGAAACCAAAGTTCCCCGTGGCAGAAATATCAATTAAGAACTGTTTAAAGTACAGATTTACATGTATATTACAATTTAAAATATTATGAGAGTTAGAAGGTTGAATCAAGGGCCAGGACTGTGGTGAAATGGGTACAGCTGCTGCCTGCAGTGCCAGCATCCTATAAGGGAGCTGGTTCGAGTCCCAGCTGCTCCACTTCCGATCTAGCTCTCTGCTATGGCCTAGGAAAGCAGTAGAAGATGGCCCAAGTCCTTGGGCCACTGCACATGTGTGGGAGACCTGGAAGACACTCCAGGCTCCTAGCTTCGGATCAGTCCAGCCCCAGCCGTTGTGGCCATTTAGGGAGTGAACCAGCAGATGGAAGACCTTTCTCTCTGCCTCTATAACTCCCCCTTTCAAATAGATAAATAAATATTTAAAAAAAAAAGAAAGTTAATACAATATGATCTACAGTAAAATACCCATTATTTTTTCAAAAAGTAAAAAATGATGTTTTTTTAAACTATATCCAGAGAATTTCATACAAATATAAAAATCTACCTTATATAATATCATTTAACAGAGATCAATTATCAGATCCTTAAGTGGAATCTAAAAACCATGAATTCACGAAAATAGTGGAATGATCGCTGCATAGACTTAGTGCTGGGGAAAGTAAAAGTTCAATAAGTACTGGAGACCTAATAGTGATTACAGTGAAGAATGTAGTGCAGGATGGGAGGGCCATCTGGCTGCGACATCTGTCACCCCACTGATTGCCAGGATAGATACGGCTGATCTGGCTGGCTAGGCGGGTGTCCCCGTCGGAGGACAAGCTGCGTGCTCAGTTGAAAAGGACGACCTTCTCCGCTAGAGGAGGACCGGTCTTGGGTCAAGGGTCTACAAGTAGCTGTGCTCCCCTGCTAGAGCCTCCAAACAAGTTCTCAAGAAAGTAGTACATACTTGATATTTGCTAAGAAGGTAGATACCAAGTGTTCTCACCACACACAAAACGTGACATAAAATGGGTTATTTATGTTAATAGCTTAATTGTGGTAATCATTTCACAATGACACTGATATCAAATATCACACTATATACCTTAAATACATACAGTTTCTGTCAATCATACCCGAATAAACCTGGGGTGAGGTAGAAAAATGTGAATAAATTCACAATAGGGGCTGGCGCTGTGGCATAGTGGGTAAAGCCACCGCCTGCATCCCATATGGACACCAGTTCGAGTCCCGGCTGCTCCACTTCCAATCTAGCTCTCTGCTATGGCCTGGGAAAGCAGTAGAAGACAGTCCAAGTCCTTGGGCCCCTGCACCCATGTGGGAGACCCGGAAGACGCTCCTGACTCCTAGCTTTGGATGAGCGTAGCTCCGGTCGTTGTGGCCACTTGGGGAGTGAACCAGCGGATGGAAGACCTCTCTCCCTGCCTCTCCTTCTTTCTCTGTGTAACTCTTTCAAATAAATAAATAAATAAAAGAAGAAAATTCACAATAACAGAATAAACTAAAATACAATAATAGTGCAGAAGTTCAGGATGGTATCTACCTGAGGGACACTGGAGACAGAGGACTGGGATTGAAAACAGCTTACAGAAAAGTCCAATAGTCTTGGTAATAACATGTGTTAGCCTGTGTAGCAGGCTCAAGAATATTGGTTTTAATATGCTTCAGAAAATTTAATATATTTTATATATATTACATATCAGATTCTTTATAATAAAATGCTAAGATAGGATAAAATATAACCTATGGTATTGATTTTTAAAATGTCAGAGAAAGGGGGAAAACCAAAAATGTATGCCAACAAGTGCTTATATGTGTCTGGGTAAACATTCAGGAAAGTGGGGAAATCGCCAGACCAGAAAGCGTTAATTCATCCAACTAATATTAGGTGTTGTAGTTAGAGGTATGGAAGTTGTGCCAAGAAATGCTTTACTTTTATAAATAAAAATGATTGAACAAGAGACAGACAGAGAGGAGAAAAGAGAGGACAGGAGAAGACAGAAGAGGAAAGGGGAGGGGAAGGAAGGGGAAGGGTGGGGACAAAGTAAATAAGACAAAAAAGGTAACTGTGGAGGGGATGCAAAAATGAGTAGGTGCTTCACTGAACTGAACTTCAGAATAAAACTTACTGCTCTGTGTTTTAGCAAGGCAACAAAATAAACTAACTATACAAATCTATGTATTTTTAACTGCCCCATTAAAAAATCAGCTGTTACCAAATTAAGTTATTATAAAAGTAAAATATGCATTTAAAATAAATGTCAATAACATCAGTCATACGAATAGCAATTTCTATGTGACAAAAGTGACTTGTTTTGGAATAAAGATGCTCAGAGAATTCATCAAACAGGTTAGTCTTCTAGTATGTCCCTAAATCCAATTAAGAGATTTGAAAAATGCTATCACAAGCTCCAAGAAGAAATTATAAGAAAAAAAACTGAGGGAGTAGGCAAACATAAAAGATACAAATATTTTTGTCTGAGTGCATTTCAGATGTAGCTATTTAATAACAACAATTGAAACAAAATCCTACCTGAAATAATTTTTCCTCTTGGCCCATGCCATTGGAATGATGGGTCTATCAGCTCAGAATTTCGCAATCGTTGGGTTACACATAACACATGTGGACTCTTTTGATGGAGCATAACATATACTTTCACTGAAAATACAATATTAAAATGTTCCAATGATATTTATGCTCTTTCTCACTCTATAATGCCTTAAATTTTCATAGTTTAGGTTACATGCCTTTATAGGATTTATTTGGATTATTGTTTCTATTAATTGATATCAGCAACTAAATTCTACTGTATTCTACACAACTAACATTAAAAATATATGATAGATTTTATCTGTATTTGTGTATGTGTATGTGTGTGTCTTCAATCTGAGATATATTGGTCCTTTTTATTCAGAACTCACATAACCTTTTTATTCTTATAATATTGTTTCAATTGTAAAGTATTAAGATTATTAGACATAGAATTTTATCTGTTTTATAATGACATCAAACCCGAACAGAACTTATAGAGGAAAAATATATTATGCACAGTAATGCAGTTCAACATAATGAGTAAAAGATTATAATGTGAATACAGAGTCCACAAATATGAGCTTTAGTTTTAAATACTAAAGAATTTCATTTTAATTTTCTTTAAACTTTAAAGAATCCTGTTAATTATCCAAAAAATATTATTCCTTAGGAGCTAAAAAAGGAACACAGTAAAGATTCAATTACTTTGCGTTCATCTCCTAGGTAAACACTTAGAAACGGTTCAGAAACTGGACGATTACTCTTCAATGACTTACCACATGCAAACACTTTTTTTGATCTAGTAAAATAAAAGTCACTCAATTATTATATTTTTAAATGTTTGAATGACATGTAATACATCACATTTTTATGGGATGTAGTGCAATATTTCAATACATACACACAGCATAAACTGATTAAACCAGGCCACCAGTTTCCCCATTTCTTTGTGTTTGTACCTGCCAAGTTTTCTCTTCCAGTTTTTTATGAGGTATATAATATTATTAAAAATCAAGCCAGCGCCGTGGCTCACTAGGCTAATCCTCCGCCTTGCGGCGCCGGCACACCAGGTTCTAGCCCTGGTCGGGGCGCCAGATTCTGTCCCGGTTGCCCCTCTTCCAGGCCAGCTCTCTGCTGTGGCCAGGGAGTGCAGTGGAGGACGGCCCAAGTGCTTGGGCCCTGCACCCCATGGGAGACCAGGAGAAGTACCTGGCTCCTGCCATCAGATCAGCGCAGTGCACCAGCCGCAGCGGCCATTGGAGGGTGAACCAACGGTAAAGGAAGACCTTTCTATCTGTCTCTCTCTCTCACTGTCCAGTCTGCCTGTCAAAAAAAAAAAAAAAAAAAAAAAAAAAAAAGAATCAAAATGTTCAGCCGGCACCGCGGCTCACTTGGCTAATCCTCCGCCTGCAGCGCCAGTCAGGGTGCCGGATTCTGTCCCAGTTGCTGCTCTTCCAGGCCAGCTCTCTGCTGTGGCCCGGGAGTGCAGTGGAAGATGGCCCAAGTGCTTGGGTCCCTGCACCCGCATGGGAAACCAGGAGGAAGCTCCTGGCTTTGGATCGGTGCAGCACCAGCCGTGGCGGCCATTAGGGGAGTGAACCAACGGAAGGAAGACCTTTCTCTCTGTCTCTCTCTCACTGTCTATAACTCTCTCTGTGTCTCTCTCTCACTGTCTAACTCTGCCTGTCAAAAAAAAAAGTTTCACCATAAAACACGCTGTTTATTGATTTTAGATATATATTCATCCACAAGCTTAAGAAAACTCCCTTCTACTCTTGTTTTTTAAAATCCTAAATTGGTATTGAGTTTTAACTAATTTTTCTACATTGATTGAGGTGACTGTGTTTTTATCATATAGGATATATTATATATTTAGTTAGTTAGTCACTAAAGAGACAAAGACAAGACAGGGAGCTGCTGGTTCTCTCCCCAAACACTCTCAAGCCAGGGCTTGACCAGGCAAAAGCTGGGACCCAGGAACTCAATCTGGATCCCTTACAAAGGTATCAGGGACCCAACCACTGCAGTATCACATGCTGCCTCCCCAGGTACACACAGCAGGAAGCTGCACTCAGGAGCAGAGCTAGGACTTGAACCCAGGTACTCCAATATGAAATGGAGGAGTCTCAACTAGGATCTTAAGTCCTAAGCAAAATGCCTGCCCCCTTCTAGAATAGTTTAATTGATTGCCTGATATCAATAGACTTTGTTGGATAAATCTAATAGGCTATGCTTTTTTACTTATATATACTGTTGGATTTAATTTTCAATTATTTCCTTAAGGCCCTTGTAACTGTGTTAATACTATACGTAACTACATAATTTTCTTACCATCCTTTCCACTTTTCTCATTTTAGTATCGTGCATTTGTTATGTATATACTTAGTATTCATTATTATTTAGTATTGGGTATTAAGGTAGACATCTAAAGTCACAGTGCCACATAAATTAATGGGTAGATATTCTACTATACATTTTATCTGGAAGAATATGTAGTTTCCCCCTTTGGAAAATTGTATACTCTTAAAAATTTTTGTTCATTTTATTTTTTGGCAACAGAGTAAGAAATATTGTTTCACAAGCATGTAGCAAATCAAATTGGTTACTAGTCTAATTTAATGAAGTCTATTTTATAAATTTATTTTACTACTTATTCAGTTTAGGTTTATTATAACAAAATTATTCAGAATATTAATTTTGAGATTTATTTATTCATAACACTTTTTTGGACTTCCATTATTCTCATGAAAAAAATTGACAAAAATTTGTTTAACTGTTCCTAAGACAATTTTGTCCCAGTCAACCTATTATTCTTTTATCATCCTTCATTAATTCCTGCTGTTCCGTTTTTTATTTCTATGTCATTTTTCTGAACTTGAATTTCTCTTCTTATTTGGAAACTTCTTTACTACATACTTCGCTCCTTGGCATGATCTCCTGGCCCTCCTTCCCCTGGCCTGTCTTTTATATACATCCCACGACACCCTTACAAACAGCCCCCCCCGCCTTCCTAACCACAGCAAAGCAGCACACAGCACCAGGCCTGTGGTTGCACTCAGGCAGGCAGCTCATGCCTTCCCACCTTTAGAAACTCAGCACAAATCCATTCCTTGTGCTTTGACTTCTTTGATAACACTCATGCCATTACTGTGTGCTTTGTCTGGCACCCACTACTCTCTGCATGGATTTCAATCACAGAAAATACACGTGAGTCCAGAAGAGGTCCTCAATGTAAGATCAACATGCAAAAATGCCTAATAGTGCTCTACGTTCATAGTTCATTAAACCAACTTATAGGAAAAATGATAACATTTAGAGAACAATAAACAGAAGATCATTTAAAATCAAATGAGGCTTTTGTGAGAAATTCTTTCAGTTTCTCACAAAATAAATAAAATCAGACCACAATGCCATAATCCTCAAGAGTGTACACTCATAATTTCGAAGATGCCAATTTATCATATTTACCTGTGTAATCGACACAGTTTTACAGGCAAAATCCCTGAATTTTTTAAAAAATTGTTAGATTCTGTCTGTGATGAGGACGAGACAGGATGCTGAGGCACTGTCTGTCTACTGCCCTCCTTACCCCTTTTTCTTCCTGGCCACTCTTCCTGAACTATAGGCAGGTATGTGTGGGGAGGTGGGGGGGGAGGAGTGTGTGTGTGTGTGTATGTGTGTGTGTGTTTTCTCACCTTTCAAATACGCTGTGTAGTTTTTCTGACGTTTTAAATAAACTATCACTTTGTGCCTGTACTAAGAATGCTTCTCTAGGTAAAAGGCAAGGACCTGGAATAGGACTTTAGACTCTGTCAATCACACAACTGGTGGAGCCACCCAGGATAAAATTCACTCCAGAAATAGCAGCATGGTTATGAAGAGACTCAGCTACAGATAATTCTACATCTATTCAAATGGACACACTCCTAGGATGTACGCTTAATAACTGGGAAACTCTTAAATTGAATGGTATAATTTTAAAAAAGCTGAGTTTCCTCTGTAATACTGTTTAGACAAAATATAAGTGTGGAAATGGAGAAACATGGCCAATAAATGGGACTCTCAATTCTAATACTATTTCAGTACTTGACCTATATTGTAGAAAATAGATATGGTCAGAAACTGCTTATGTACAGGCTTTTATGGCATTATATCAACATTTTACTCATAAAAAATGTGACGGACTACTTCATGCCCCTACTCTCTGAGAGGAAAGGGAACAATCAATAGATATAATAAGTGACCCATTACTAACTATCCCAATCTCAACCAGTTCCAACGCCAGGGTCATCTCAAAAGGATGCTAGATCTTCTCCTTTACCTTCAATACCTGACTCTTCTATACCTTCTAACACTCCACGGCCTCCACCTTTTTCCCTTCCTGTCCCTCTCTACCAGAGGACAGTCCAGCTGGAGTTACTCACAGTGGAGCCCCCTACCTACCAAATATGCTCTGTCCTTTAAGAGATGGAGTCAGGACCGGACCATTACAGTACATGTCCCTTTCACCCTCCCTGACTCAACTCAATATAAACAAAAACTAGGAAGATTTCCAGAAGAACCTATTAGATATACTAAGGAGTTTCAGGCCCTAACTTTTGCCTACATCTTTACTTGGGCTGACCTACACACTATTTTATCTACTTGTTGCACCAAAGAAGAAAACCAACATATTTGGGCTGAGGCTCAAAAACATGCTGATGACTGGGCAATTCAGTATCCTAATGGTTTCTCTGTAGGGGCTTTGGAAGTCCCAGTTGATGCAGCTAACTGGAATCACCAAAAAAGACATGTAAATTTACAGCTATGATACAACATGGTTGCATGTGTACTGGCGAGGAAGAGGAAATGTTTTATCAAATCCGTAAACCAAGATAACGCAGGGAAAGGATGAAAATCCAGCCATGCTGCAGGGATAGTTAGCAGAACAACAAAGAACTATACTAATACCAATCCTGAATCTCCTGCAGGACAGATTTAGCTTGATCCTCATTTCCATATTCAACTGGCATCAGTATTAGCAGGAAGTTTCAGAAACTAGCTGTGGGACCTCAAACCCCATCAGACAATTGGTAGAAATAGCATTTCAAGTGTTTAACAATAGACACAGGCTTGAGGAGGAAGGAATGGTCCATTATGGGAAGACAACAGGCTCAGAGAATGGCAGCCTCAGGGTCAGCCCAGGGGGCATCCTGCCATGGCAGCATCCTATAAAACCAGATGCTAGATGGAAACTTCAACCCTTGACTGATAAGTTTCTCAAACATAGACTCTTGTCTCCACGCCAGTCTCCTTGTAATGCTCCTATTCTGCCTGTTCTGAGGCAGTCAATCCAACTTATTTGATTGTGCCAAACCCTTGTCTAAAGGATACTTTCTTTTGCATCTCATTAAATCTAGAACATAGAAGAAAGGGGATACAGAGTTTCTCCAACAAAGACTCAGATTTCTAAAAGGAGGTAAACTACCTAGGGTGTATTCTGAGCCCAGAAGAGCACGTTCTTTCACTACAGAGAAAAGAAGTTATGATGTTATGGATAGGGCCATCACAGACCAAAAAAAAAAAAAAAAAAAAAAAAAAAAAAAAAAAAAAAAACCACATGGGAATAGCAGGGTATACGCATACCAAGATTTGGGCTGAAATCCAACCCTTTATATGAGGCTTTTAAGGTCCCTGAAACAAACTCACTTACTGGCCCAAACAGCAACAGAAAGCCTTTCACAGAATGAAAGAGCTGCTGCACTGCAGGGTTTAAAAGTGGCTTTAGTACTCAGCTTGTAGAGAAAACTAAAAATCCTTACTACATTGAGCCTGAGATAGAATGGGCCTGACAATGAGGTTATACTGAAGAGGTTAGTGAATGGCAGACTTTAGGTGATAGTTATGTTCCCAACGGCCTTTCAATGCAAGATTATTAAGGAATTTCATGACTTTACCCATCTGGGAGGAAGAGCTTTAATACAAATAGTCTCAAAAAGTACAAATAGTCTTTCATGTATTTGGAGGAAAAGGAGTACAAGCTACCATAAGAAGAGTAACTAAACAGGTAGCTACTGCTCTAGGAATTTATCACCATGCCTCTTGGAGATCTCAGTTATCAGGTAAAGTCTAAAAGACTAACCATAGTCTTAAGAAAACCCTGGCTAAATTTTGCCAAGATACCTTGAAAACATGGCTTGAACTATTGCCTATTGCCCTCCTCAGAACGAAAACAGCAGCTAAGGCTGCTCTAAAGCTTACTCCATTTGAGTTGCTATATCGGAGAGCCTTCCTCACCTCTGACATCCTCTTTGATTCAGACTCAAGATCTGAGAAAGTATATCAATTTAGGTCAGGTGAAAAAAGGCTCTGATGTAGTATGGTAATAAAATTCTCCAAGTACCAGATCTCAAAGTCATGAGCAGCCTATCTCCCCAGGAGACTTGTTTTATTAAAGGCTTGGGCCAACTGCAGCCTAAATGGAAGGGACCCTACCAGGTGCTGCTGAGCCTGCCTACCTCATAAAATTACAGGACAGCCCAAGCTGGGTACATTTGTCAAGGATTAAACTTCTAGCTCCTGAATTTTCAGAGGTACACATGGAAGATAAGTCTGCCTATACTTGTGAATCCATAGATCTCAAATAGTTCTTCAAAAGGCAAAAAGATAAGTAAAGCTTTAGCTTTTGTCATATAAAGGCTGTTGTACTTTAAGGCAGACATGTCTTATCTTCTCTTACTTCTCTCTGGAAGCTGTTATTGCCAGGAAAACCTATTAATGAGTTCTTGTATTATAATACTAGAAGATCCTGATATGTCACATGAATCTAATTTTAAAAATCTGACCACTGGGGGCCAGCGCTGTGGTTTAGCAGGTTAAGCCACCTCCGGCAGCACCAGCATGCCATATGGGCACCAGTTTGAGTCCCAGATGCTCCACTTCTGATCCAGCTCCCTGCTAATGTGCCTTGGAAAGCAGCAGGCAATGGCACAAGTGTTTAGGCCCCTACACCCACGTGGGAGACCTGAAAGAGGCTCCTGGCTCCTGGCTTCAGATTGGCTCACCTCCAGCCACTGTGGCCAGTTGGGGAGTAAACCAGCAGATGGAAGTGTTTAACAATAATTAAATAATTAATAATTAAGTAATTATTGTTCTCTCTCTCTCTCTCTCTCCTTCTCTCTGTAACTCTGCCTTTCAAATAAATATATCAGTCTTTTAAAAAAAAATCTGACCACCGCTTTGGGCAACCTAGCCTACATTTCAGGCCAAATTTCATAGCAAGTACTCAAGTCTGTGGATACCCTAAGGTACTCATGGACAACTGACAAGCCCTAATCTCTCAGCACCCCCTCAGGATAAGTGTTGGAGGCCACCACCTTCAACACCAACATCCTTATGGGTGCCAGTTAGAGTCCCAACTGCTCTACTTTCAATCCAGCTCTCTGCTAAAGTGCCTGGGAGACCAGTAGAGGATGGCCCATGTACTTGGGCCCCTGCACACAGGTGGAAGACTCGGAAGAAGCTCCTGACTTTGGCCCATCCCAGCCCTGGCCATTGTGGCCATTCGGGGAGTGAATCAGCAGATGGAACACCTCTCTCTGTTTCTCTTCCCCTCTTCCTCCCCCCGCCCCGTAACTCTTTTAAACAAATAAAATAAATATTAAAAAATAATAAGTGTTGCAAATCTGAGCAAGGGGAATGACATGGGATAGGGCAGGTAGCTAGATTAGAGCCACAATCTTGAAGCCACACCTCCCCGGCACTATGTAATCGTATCTGCCTATCTTGTCAGTCAAGTAACCACTTTCTCAGAATATATCTCCCTTCACCTGGAACGTAAGAGCGGTACCATGTAATCACACCCCTTCCAACCTCATTAAAGAGGCTGGTAACTGGTAGGGGCTCTCTTTCTCTGCAGACGAGGATGAAGACAGGGTGCTGAGGCACTGTCTCTTTACTGCCATCCTTACCCCTTTCCCTTCCTGGCTACTCTATTCCTTAACTATTGCCCTGTGTTTGTGTGTGCATGTGTGTGTGTATGTTTTTCACCTTTGTGTGTGTGTTTCTCACCTTTTAAATAAATTTTACCACTTTCTGCATAAAAAAGAGACTTTTGAATGCTGATTCTAAATTTGCAAGATTAAAGGTTCATATTAAAGGTTCATACTAAAGGTTCTATTTTAAAAAGTAAAGAGGAGGCAAGGACTAAAAATAAAAGTTTCAAGATATATTAAAAAGTTACACAAAATAAAAGAGTAGTATGGTAGAGAAGTACAGAAGGTCTATACCAATAGGTAGAAAAAGTTGCTATGAGATAGAAGTGGCACACTTAAATCACAGATGATTCATAAATTATGTGGAAAATTATCTCAATATATATGTAAGTTAACTTAAGTTGATATCTCATACCATATAGAAAAAAAATTCCTGATTAACTAAAGATTTGCAGGTAAATAATTATTTAAAGAAACTGTAAAGCAATACCTTTATGACTTTGGATTATAGAAAATTATATTAATATAAAATACAAACATAGCATAATTAATACAACTTCCTAATTATAATCAATTTCTGTTCACTCCTACACAGAATAGGGACTATGTGACTTTGGCGAGAAGATATTTGTAACAAAGATAATCAATGATGGACCTTAAATGAGAATAAAATAATATTAAAGTAATTCCTTTGAAAATAGGATGCAAAAGTATAAGTAGAGGTACCTTGATCTCCAGCTTAGCAAAAATGGAAAAGCTGAGAAATATTTTGTGCTGGTAAGGATGTGGAAGAAGAGAACCCCAAAAGCATTGTTGGAAAAGTGTGCACTGGAGCAGCCACGGTGAAGTCACCTTAGTGTGACTGAGCATGCTTATGTCCTGTTACCAAACTTCATCCCCATTCATAACTGATACAGATCATCTCTGAACATGTACAAAAAGAGAGATACAAAGTGGTGTTTACACACACACCAAGAAATGGGATGAACTGAAAATACAACAAAAATATAAATAAATGTTCACTGAAAATGTTACTGAATAAAAATAGAAAACTGAACTGAAAAGAATAAGTTAGAGGCAAATAAACTAAAGAAGGGATCTCAGAAGAGAAAAATGGCTAAAACAGACAGAAACTCATACCTTGTGTCACAAAAAAAAAAAAAAAAAAAAAAAAAAAACAACACACCCTGAGGAATTTCAGGCACTATATATCAACATATATATTGAGCATATTATAATGCCACAACTAGTAAAATATCACATAATCATCGACTTGTGATTAAAGATCTACTGAATTTAAATATTATTCCATGTTTATAATAAATTTAACATTATCCAATAAAATGAAGCAATAAAAGGAAATTATTTAAAGATAATTGTTTCATAATATCAGGTTTAAAAGTGATAGTCGATAAAATCAATGACAATGGCAGAGTAAGGAACTCCAAAAATCATCTCTTTCATAAAAGTAATGAGAGAAAAGGCAGAAGTTGTCAGAATAAGCATTTTTCAGCACCAAGAATAATCAATCTAATACTCTTGCCCATCTAGAAAATATTAATTCAAAAACAACTGAATATAAGTGTTACAGGCTAATTGTGCATACCCTTTCCAAATTCATATATTGAATAGCTAATCTCCACTACCTCAAAACGAGAACTTTTTTTAAGACAGCGTCCTTACAAAGGAAATCAAATTAAAATTAAGTCATTAGACTGGGTCCAAATCCAATACAGCTGACATATTTATAAGAGGGGGAGACTTGGGCACACAAATAAATGCATCAGGAAGCTGACGTGAAGAGGCAAAGGGAGAAGCTGGTCCCTACAAGCCCAGGAAAGAGACCTGGAACAGGCTCTTCCCACATGGCTTCCAGAGGAACCAATCCCACCAACACCTTGCTTTTGGACTTGTGGCCTCCAGAACCGTGCGACATTATACTTCAGTGTACAATCTACACTCTGTGGTGCTGTGTCACAGCAGCTACAGTAAACCAAACGCTTGGGAAGAGGAGTGAGTGTGCAGCATTTTATCTTGCCCACTTCCACTGATCTGAGATAGCCTTGAAAGCCAACAATCTGAAATCAAAATGAGAAGCAGCAGCCTGGCAGATCCTGGAGAGGATAGACAGGATTTACAGTGCCTTCAAAGACTCCTGCCAAAAGAGTTCTCATTGTTGACAAGTTAACAAAAACTTGGAAGACCCCACTTGCAAAGCTATTTTAACTTGATCTATGAGTAACTAGTGGGGAAAAAATGCTAAACTAAAAACATTTTTAAAAATAAAAGCTAGGAGATACTATTGTGGCATGGCAGGTTGGAGTCCCAGCTTCTTCACTTCTGATCTGGCTCCCTGCTGGTGTGCCTGTGAGGGCAGAGGAGGATGGTCTAGGGACTTGGGTCCCTGTGCCCACATGGGAGACCTGGAAGAAGATCCTGGCTCCTGCCTTCGCACTGGCCCAGCTATAGCCATTGCAGCTACTTTGGGGGTGAACCAGCAGATGGAAGACCCCTCTCTCTCCTTCTCTCTGACTCTGACTTTAAGGTAAATAAATAAATCTTTGAAAAAGAAAACAAGAACAGAAAAGATGGTGAATAATAGTTCACATGAACTGTGCAAAGTTCTGATGTACTGCTGGGAAAGTAGAAAGCCAAGCACGTGCATGAGCTATGCACAGGCCCAGAACTGTGCACATGCTCAGTAAAGACCACAAGGCCTTAAATTATCACAAATGACTGAAACTAAGGCTTTGCACCACATAAAGGGTATTTTAGATAGAGTTGTTAACTGCCTGTCTAAAGATGCAAGCTATGTCACAACAGCTAGAATAAAAGACTAACTGGTTCCAAGTGTTTAATCATTAGCCTAATTAAGCTAACTGAGCCAAAAACTCAGTGGTTGCACAGGACAAAGAACACAAAATTCATAAAATTAGTTTTAAAAAGTCACTAATAGCCGGCGCCGCGGCTCACTAGGCTAATCCTCCACCTAGCGGCGCCGGCACACTGGGTTCTAGTCCCGGTCGGGGCACCGGATTCTGTCCCAGTTGCCCCTCTTCCAGGCCAGCTCTCTGCTGTGGCCAGGGAGTGCAGTGGAGGATGGCCCAGGTGCTTGGGCCCTGCACCCCATGGGAGACCAGGAAAAGCACTTGGCTCCTGGCTCCTGCCATTGGATCAGCGCGTGCGCCGGCCGCAGCGCGCCGGCCGCAACGCGCCGGCCGCGGCGGTCATTGGAGAGTGAACCAACGGCAAAGGAAGACCTTTCTCTCTGTCTCTCACTGTCCACTCTGCCTGTCAAAAAAAAAAAAAGTCACTAATAAAGTAAGCAAATCAACAAATAAATAAATCATCCTGGGAGGAGAAAAAAAAACTTTATTTCCAGAGTTGCCAAGTCATATTATTTAAAATGTACAGTTTTCAACTAAAATATGAAACAAGCAAAAAAAAAAAAAACCAAAAAAATTCAGATTTTAAAAAAAGCAGCCAACTGAAACTAACAGACCAAATGTTAGACTTACTGGACAAAGACTTAAAGTTAGCTATTTAAAATATAATCAAAGACTGGGGCCGGCACTGTGGCGCAGTAGGTTAATCCCCCTCCTGCGGCACCAGCATCCCATATGGGTGCCAGTTCTAGTCCTGGCTGCTCCTATTCCAATCCAGCTCTATGCTATGGCCTGGGAAAGCAAGATGGGGCCAAGTGCTTGGGCCTCTGCACCTGCATGGGAGACCTGGAAGAAGCACCTGGCTCCTGGCTTTGGTTCCACACAGCTCCGGCCATTGTGGCCATCTGGGGAATGAACCAGTGGAAGGAAGACCTTTGTCTCTGTCTCTACCTCTCACTGTCTGTAACTCTACCTCTCAAATAAATAAATAAAAATCTTTAAAAATAAATAAATATAATCAAAGACAACCATGTCTAAAGCTTGAGATGTTCTCTCTCCAAATAGAGTATAAACAATGAGATTAAAACATAAAAGGAAACAAGAAGTTAATTCTGGATTAAAAACTACAATAACTGAAATGAAAAACTAGAAAATATCAACAGTTTGAACAAGGAAAAGAATCAGTAAACTTGAAGATAGGTCCATTTGGGATTAAATAGTTGAAGAAACAGACAAAACAAAAGAATAGAAATACATGAACAGAGTCTCAGAGAACTGAGGGAAATCATCAGGCTACCAGAGTATGTACCAAGAGAGTTACAGGAAGAGTGAAAGCATAAGGAAAAAAGAGAGAGAGAGAGAGAGAGAGAGAGAGAGAGAGAGAGAGAGAGAGAGAGAGAGAGAGAGAAAGGAAGGAAGGGAAGGGAAAGGAAAGGAAAGGAAAGGAAAGGAAAGGAAAGGAAAGGAAAGGAAAGGAAAGGAAAGGAAAGGAAAGGAAAGGAAAGGAAAGGAAAGGAAAAAGGGAAAAGGGAAAAGGAAAAAGGAAAAAGGAAAGGAAAGGAAAGGAAAGGAAAGGAAAGGAAAGGAAGGCAGGCAAAAACATTCCAAATTGATGAAAATCCTTTATCTATGCATCCAAGAAACTCAATGAACTCCAATTAGGATAAACCTAAACAGACCCACACCCTGACATCTTTAATTTAAAAAAAAAAAAAAAAGAGCCAATCTTCAAAACAGCAAGAGAAAAGCAACTCTCAATCAAGTGATCCTCAATAAACAGCATATTTCTAATCAGAATCTGTAAAGAGAGAGAAAATGTGAGTGGATCTAAAAGAGGTGAAGTGATTAAATGAGTATTCAAAAAACTTACCACAAAGGAAAGTACATGGATTAACTGATGAATTTTCGCAAAGTAGAATTAACAACAAACCTTCACAGATGTCTAAAAAACTGAAAAGGAGAGAACACATCCTAACATGTTCTATGAAGCCAATATCACCCTAAAACCATATCACACAAAAACATCACAAAGAAACTGCATATCACTTTTCCTTATGAATGCAGACAAAAAAAAAACTAAAAATACTAGCAAATGAATGCAGCAGCATAAAAAAGGGAGTTATACATCATAGTTAACTAGGATTTATCACAAGAGCGAAAGGTTAGTTCAAAATTAAAGAATATAATGCATCACATTAATAGAATATGAGAGAGTAACCACATGAAACCTCCTCAGGTATAAAAAAAGCATTTGGCAAAATCCAACACCTTTCGCAATAACAGCAGTTAACAAACTCAGAATAGAAGAGGGGCCGGCGCTGTGGCTTAGCAGGTAAAGCTGCCACCTGAAGTGCCAGCATCCTATATGGGCTGGGACTCTGGTTTAAGACCTGGCTGCTCTACTTCTGATCCAGCTTTCTACTATGGCCTGGGAAAGCAGAAGATGGTTCAAACCCTTGGGCCCCTGCACCTACAAGGGAGACCCAGAAGCAGCTCCTGGCTCCTGGCTTCAGATCGGCACAGCTCCAACCACTGCAGCCACTTGGGAAGTTAACCAGCAGATGGAAGATCTCTTTCCCTTCCCCCCGACCTCGGTCTCTGCCTCTCTGTAACTCTTTCAAATAAATAAATCTTAAAAAAAAAAAAAAAAAAAAAGAGAATTTACTCAAGGTCATAAAAGATATCTATAAAAAACATACATCTAACATCATACTTAATGATGAAAACTGAAATCTTTCCTTTCCCCTCATATCAGAAGGAAGACAAGCATATCCTGTTATCAATACTGAACCAAAGGTTAAGATGAAGAAACTCACAAGCAAAAAAAAAAAAAGAAAAAAAAGCAGCAATACTGGAAAGGAATAAATCAAATTTTATTGCAAATGAGATATTCTAAAATACACAGAAAACAGAAAATCCTAAGGAATTCCCTTCCCAATGAAATACAGGTCATAAAAGAATTAAAGAAGGTGGTAATATATACTGATATGAAAATATCAAGTGTACTCCTATACACTGGTAATGAGCAAAATAGAAAGCTAAATAAATTAAATCCTCCCATTTACAATACCATCAAAACACTAAAATAGGAATGAACTTCACAAAAGAAATCTAATACTTACAAAAAAAAAAAAAAAAAAACACTGAGGTAAAATGAGTAAGACCTGAATAAACAGAAAGATATTCAATGCTCCAAAAGTTAGAATATTTAATACTGTTAAGTTGCCAAATATCACTCAATGTGATTCCTATTAAAACCCCAACAGGCTTTTTGAATAATTTAACAAGTTGATTCTAAAAAATTAATACAGAATTTCTGGGGCCAAGAATAGCCAAAACAATCATGAAAAGAACAAATCAAAGGACTCACAATTAATGATTCAAAACTTACAATAAAGCAACAACAACCAGAAAAATAATCAGCAAAATATATAAGAACAAATATAAGAACAAACATATACAACAACAGAATTTAAAGTCTACAAATTCAGGCATCTTTTAAAAAAAAAAATTTACTTGAGAGGCATAAAGACAGAGAGAAGAAGAGAAAAAGAGGTCTTCCATCCACTGGTTCACTCCACCAAATGGCTGCAATAGCCAGGGCTGAGCCAGGCTGAAGCCAGGAGACAGTAGCCTCTTCCAGGTCTCCCACGTGGGTGCAGGTGCACAAGCACTTAGGCCATTTACTGCTTTCTCAGGCCATCAGCAAGGAGCTGGATCAGAAGTGGAGCAGCCGAGACTCCAACCGGTGCCCATATGGGATGCAGGTGCCACAGGCGGATGCTTAACCTACTATACCATGGCAGTGGCCCCAACTCATGTATCTTACAAACCACACTGAATCAATTATGAATGGATTAAACACCTGATGTAAGAGTTAGACCATGAGACTCTAATAAGGAAACATAGGCATCAAATTTTAGAACCACTGACACTGATTTGGCAATAGTTTCCTGGTGTAACACCTGAGTCACCACACCAAAGAAAAAAAAAGAAATTACATTCTATCAAATTTTAAAATGTGTGCTTATATTATGACATGTTAAGTGGCATATTAAAAGTGAAAACACAATCCACATAATGGGAGAAAACATTTGAAATTCATAGCCTTCATGGGCTCCCCATGCCTAGAATACTAAAAGATCTATATAACTGAATAATAAAAAGACAAACAACACTATTTTACAAAGGGCAAAGAATCTGAGTAAGGATTTCTACAAAAATGATACTTATGGGGCCAGCACTGTGGCACAGCAGGCAAGGCCGCTGCCTGCAATGCCAGCATCCCATATGGGCGCTGGTTCTAGTCCAGGCTGCTCCACTTCCAATCCAACTCTCTGCTATGGCCTGGGAAAGCAGTAGAAGATGGCCCATGACCTTGGGCACCTGAACCCACGTGGGAGACCTGGAAGAAGCTCCTGGCTCCTGGCTTCGGATAGGTGCAGCTCCAGCCATTGCAGCTATCTGGGGAGTGAACCAGCAGATAGAAGACCTCTCCTTTCTCTCTCTGCCTCTCCTTCTCTCTAACTCTTTCAAATAAAATAGTCTTTAGGGAAACACAAATAAAAACCACAATGAGATACCACTTAACACATACTAGGATGACAATAATAATAATATTATATTTAATAATGCAAAATAATAAGTGTTAGTATTCTGAGAATTTGAACCTTCAAACACTGCTGGTGTGAAAGTAAAACAGTCCAGGCTCTTTTTTAAAATTAGCTGGGCAGTTCCTCAAAATGTTAAACACAGAATTACCACCTACATTCCAGAAATTCTACTGCTAGGCATATGCCCAAGAGACCTGAAAGCCTATGTTCACACACAACAAAATAGTCTTCAGCCACAGAAAGGAATGGAGCACTGATATATTCTCTAACACAAAAGAATCTCAGAAACATTATACCAAGCGAAAAAAGCCAGACCCAAAGGCACACGGGGTGCGATTTCACTTATGTGAAATGTACAGAATAGGGAATTATACAGAGACAACACAACACATGGTTTCCAGTGGTTAGGGAGTGGCTATTTAATGGGAGGTGTGAAATCAGTGTGGACAGTCGCACAAACTTATCGATATACTAAGAACAACTGAATTATATACCTTAAAGTGGAGATTTTATGACAAGTGAGTTTTTCTCAAGTTTTAGATACTCAAAACCAAAGTTGTAGCTGCAATACTTCATAAGATTACTACAAAATCCTACAAAGTCAAAAGCTTCATATCAAGCAAAAACTGTACATGAAACTATAATTTTTAGAAATCTTCATAATTTAAGCATACTGATTTAGATCTAGATCAAAACAATGTTATGAAAACCATAATAATCCATGTCTACAGAAAAAAATACCTTAGAAGACTAAGGTAACTGGGGAATATTAGCAAAAGACATTCTTAAAATTACTGAAAATCTACTTATGAGTACCTGGAAAATTTGGTGATCCCACTATTTTCACCGCATCTTGGGACAAGCGAAAACCTCTTGGTACTCGAACCAAATATCCAACTATTAGAAACAAAAGAAAAATTAGTCAACCATTTGCCTCACTATAAATCCCAAAATATTCAAATAGCTTAGTATCATTGTATGTTTGGCGTTGGTTGAGATCCATAAAACAACCTCCTCAGCGATCAAGAGCTCTCTCTCTCTCCTAACTCTACTCCCTTTCACAGGCTTCAGTGAAATTAATCTACCCACTGTGTCCATGATAGCTCACCTTTGGCTTTTTGTACATCCACTTAGAATATTCTCCTCATGTTTTAAAAGTCCCAGTCTCCCAGCCATCCTAGCCCAAGTCACAAATCCTTTCTCTTTCAAAGCTCCTGTTTGTCCTGATTTTCACTGTCACAACACATCACTGGCCCCTCTCTTGCGGCATTCACTCCACATTTTATTGTGGTACTTTACACATCACTATCAGTTTCTTCATCAGATTGTAAGCTCCACTAACAGTGGCTTCAGTGTCTACATCCATTTATTGAGAATGAGTACTAAGCATAACACCTTTAACCATAGTAAAATATTAATAATCGTGGGTGTATTCTCACAGTCTTCAGCCATTGTTGGATGAGTGAGGTAATGGACACAACAGTGTGAACAGGACAAGAGGCAAGGGTGATATAAAAATGCAATAATACTAATGGACCGTACCCAAATAACCTTTAACAGCAAGGGAGTACAGTGCAACGGAAATACACATCCTCACTTTAAACCCTAATTCTGACACTTCATGGTTTTAGAAGTCACTTTAGCCTCCAGGCGCTTTTGTTTACTCATTTGCAAAATGAGACCGGTTATTCCAGCCTTTCAGAGTTACTTCAGAAACAATGGACTACTGGATAAACTGGAAAATGCTACATAACTATCAGTTTTTTATTCATGGCTTATGTATTAAGATACTGACAGCTCCTTCCATCTCTTGTACTCTCCTCTGTGCACTCTTGCTATTGAATCAAAAGAAAGGCAAAATTTTAAATTGAAAACCAACCTTTTCTACCCAGTACAATACCATGAACCCTAGCACGGGATTCAGTGCCCTGGTTAAGCTCTTGCTTCGGAGGCCCTCATCCGTATCAGAGTCCCTGGGCTGGAGTCCCGAGTCTGCTTCTGATCCAATTCCCCACTGATGTGCACCCAGGGAGGCAGCAGGCAATGGCTCAAACACCTGAGTCCTTGCCACCCCTGTGGGAGACGTGGATGGGGTCCCAGCTCCTGGTTTCTGCTTGGCCCAGCCCTGGCTGTTAGGGGCATTTAAGAAGGGAACCAGTGGATGGACACTCTATCCCCCCACCCCTTTCTCCGCCCTTCCCTCTCTCCCCTTTTTTAAAGACAGTGAAATAATTTATTTAAAAGACTATAACCAACAAACATCCTTTTCCGAAAAACTAGTCTCTATGAACTTTTCTTCATTCTCCCTCATTCGGACAAGTTTTAGCATTTGAAACAAATCCGCTTTGTGCTTTTTATTTCTCAATTTCGGGAGAGAGACTTTTCTTAAAAGCGTAGATAGAACAGGAACACAACGTCATGGAGGCACACAACCTGTCAAGCGTTAAAGAAAGCTCGGTAAACCCGTCCCTTCTTCCTTCGGGGTTCCTTCACTCCTAAAAATGTATTTGGCAAAAAGGAGGGAAAAGCAGGTGCCTTCCTCAGAGTCCGCGACAGCGAGCGCCAACAGAGGGCGCTGCAGCACCACCGCGGGGCTCGCCGGCCCGCGCCGCCCCGCGCCGCCCCGCACCGCCCCGAGGGCCGCGGGCCCGAGCGCGGCTCCGTCCCGCCGCGCTGTGCGCAAAACTCCGACCGCGGGGCGCGGCGGCCGCCACTCGCTCCCGGAGGCACAGCTGTCTGGCGCCTTCCGCAGCGCACACACGGCTCTCGTCAGCCGCGGGCCCGGCGGGCGTCTCCTCACACGCCCGGGGCACGTGACGCGGGAACCGCGGCCGGCGGCGCCGCCCCTCACCTGCCGGGGGCGCCCGCACAAGGAAGGCGGCGAGAAGGAGGAGGACGGCGCCGCGGGAGAGCGGGGAGCCCGCCGCCCGGGCCCGCCGCCAGCCCCGCCGCGCCCGGCCGGCGGCCGAGGCCTCCATACGCACGCCGTCGCCGCCCGCTATCGTCCGCGCAGACGGTCGTTACGCGGCGCGCGCCCACCCGCCGCCGGAAGTCGGCGGGCGGCGGACCGGAAGGACGGACCGGACGGACGCGCAGCCACTTCCGCCCGGGCTGTTGCCAGGGGTCGGCGCGGGTGGGCAGCCCGGGGTCCCGGCGTGGGGCCGTGGGGCAGCCGGGGCCGTCGCGACCCGACCGCCGGGCACCGCCAGCCGGGGGATCCTGGAGAACTTGAGCGACGGGGAGGTTCCGGAGCTGGAGAGGAACCTCGAACCCCCAAGTCCGTGCCTTCACCTCAGAGTGGAGCTGTGGCTCCGGGCGAGGGTGTAGACGGGTCAGCCCCTGCGAGTGAGGACCCGTGGGTGGGCGCAGGTCTGGCCCGTGCAGGAGCTCCTGGGTCTTGGAACTCACACTCTCCCGATGTGCGGGAGTTAATCGGGGTGCAAAGCAGTGCGCACCCAGTGGAAGGGAAGAGGGAGGCCTTTAGCCCGCGCAGGAAGAAATGACCGCGGACGAAACTTCTCACCCACATGCGTAAAACCTACAGAACCACCCGTCAGCCGAAGGGGCCGTTTCACTCAGATCTTAGAAAACTTGAAGAAGAATCATGCCTCTGCTTTTCCTTCGCTGAAAGGAGTTTCTTACTGTTAAGGGAGCAGGAGAAGGAGATTTTATGCAGTCGACGCAAATACATTGAGTGAAGTTTGAGCACCGAAACACAGAATGCCTGATAAGGGTGTTGTCACCTTTGAAAATGAAGCCGCAAGTGATCCTGGGTGGAGTCAGTGCTGTCACTGGGTATCCTGCACTCCGACAGCCTCGCCACCTACTTCACCTCGTGTCTCGTTCAGTAGTAAATCTCAAAGCTTTACGGATTTGGGGCGGCTCATAGGCATTCCGTTACCCCCCAGTACCACAACCCCCTGCTCTCTGCAGTTGGCCGACTGTAGAGAATATACTTCCATCTTTTGAGCTAGAATCTTGCCTGGTTTGCATTTTTCCTGCAGTAAGGATGGCATGTGCTTCTATCCCCAGTTCTAGTGTTGGAATTTCTTTAGTAGCAATTTTTATGCAGGACCAAATTAGAATAGAGCTTTTTAGAGAACTTGTGTATTAATGATTTAAACGAAATGTGTGCTGCATGTTAATAAGTAACCCATGATGATTGAATGAGACATTCTGCAAGGGGTGAATAATCAATACTCTTGTTTTCTGAAGTGAGCTTAAAATCCTAGTTGCTCTTACTTCATACATCATGGTAGCATGCAGGGAAGTAAGGATAATTTAGGGCATGAAAAGAATGAACCTGCACTTCTTAACTTGTGACTATTTGTCCTTAAAAATTAGATGCAGTATGTTTATTTTCTGCAGTCCATTGACGTTTACTGTTATTTAGACAGTAATTTTTTCTGTCAAGCAAATACTTTACTGTAGGCACATGTGTGTATATATATATACTTTTAATATGTATGATTATTGTCACTGGGTTGGCTGCTTTATATTCCTTTTATCATTTTATCCATTGAAATACCAAGTTATGGAAAGTTAAGATAAATGAACACAGATCTCTTAACCATTGGGGATAAAAGCATCATGAAAGTACTCATAAGGCTATTTTGGTTTTACTTAAGAATTACATTATGACTTACATAGTAAATGGCTCAATGTATTAGAATTCCAGTTGTTGCCAAGCAACAAGACTTGGCTTATTTTTTCTTCTCTTCCTTTATTGCTCTCTCCTAACTTTTGTGGAGAAAAAAAATTTAACTTAAAGGAAAAAGACTATTCTACCCACATTAGAAGGCTGGATAATTTTATGCTTGATTAAACCAATTATTTAAAATATAAGAGTTTGTGTAGTTGAAGGAGTCATCAGAAACAATTGATACTCATCAAAAATATAAAGACAAAGGCCATGGATACAGAAGTTCGGTACAAACCTGGAAAGATAAGTATCTCTGAAAGGTTCATCCATTCAGGAACAAAGTCCCTTAACAATACAGATTATCCACACTACTGTGATCTCTTAAGAAAAATCAACATGCCTTTTGTGAAAGGATTTGAGGACAGACATAATTATGGCAGACTTGAAAATAAGTGCAACCCTTCCTTTCTTAAGTTTCATCCTTATCCCCCTTCAGTCCTGCCAGACTATCATTTGCACTATCCCTATCCCCCGCCATATGGGCCAGATTATCCATTATTTCCACTGCGGGATGATGTGCCCTTAAGTGATTCCTGTTCAATGTTTATGAGTCCTGGTGGTGATGCTGATTTAAAGCCTGGCGTTGGCAGAACCATACCAAACCTGGTTGATTTCAGTGATGTGAAACCTCAACATCGAGTTCCTAGACCAGACACAGGATTTCAAACAACAATCAAAAGGCAAAAAATTCTATCAGAAGAACTGCAACAGGACAGGAGATGGAATTCCAGAGAAGTGTCGGACACCTCCATCAGAGCAAGGCTTGGAGGTAAATGAAGGGATGTGGATGTTACGTGTTTTAAGTACTCCATGAGGGAGAACAGGATGTATGTATTCAAGATTTTCAGGGTTAAAATGTTAACAATAAATTATTTAGAAATTAGAGATTCTAAGAAAAATTATAGCCTTTTTATAAACTTTTTTGAAAACGCGTTTTAGGTGCTTTTTTAGAAGGGCATGCGTTAGTTTGAGTGACTAACACAAACTGTACAACAGTTTGTTCTATATTTAAGGGTAACTTAATTTTATCCAAAAGGAATGTAGTTATCACTTTGATAATTAATAGCAAGCCTCTTTTTCTTCATCAGAAAATAATTTGGTGATTAATAAAGAGTTTTTTAATGATTTTTTTTTTAGTTATCTTTATTTAAAAGGCAGAATGTTGGAGAGGGAGAGGCAGAGAATATCTTCAATATGCTATTTCACTCTCCCAAATGCCCACATGGCTGGGACTGGGCCAGACCAAAAACAGGAGCCTGGAACTCCATCGGGTTCTACCATGTGAGTAGAAGGGACCCAAGTACTTGGGCAGCCCTCCTAGGCACATCAGCAGGGAGCTGGATTGGAGGCATAGTAGCCAGGATTCAAACTAGCACTCATGTACAAGATATGGGCATCCCAAGCAGTGATTTAACCTGCTGTACCACAGAGCCTAACCCAATAGTTAGGTTATAGTGTTTGAAATGAAACAGGAAAGTAGTTGAAAGTAATTTTTCTGTGTATTAAGAACAGAAGCCAAAGAGAAACAATCATTGCATAAATAGATCTACATCTTTGGAGGCAGGAAGGATAACCCCTTAGCCACGTCGGCACAAGCATTAGTTTATAACCCATTGGAAATTCTATCCAGGGAAATATGGCATTGCTGAGAATCAAATATATTTGTATCTACATATGACAAATAGCTATATATCTAGACGCTAAAGTGTACAAGTCTTGGCATTGAAGGAACTGTTGATGAGTTCATATCCGTCTCACTACATTTCACTGATTCTGACCTAATGACTTTTTCTACTTAATTAAGAAACAAGCTTGAGCTTAATATTTGCTAATATCGTGATGTAAAATGCTATTGCTAGTCAAGAATTCATTAGAGGAATGGAAATCTTTTTTTTCATTTTAGGCAAGCATGTTACTTACCTTATAGGCAAAAAACTTTAGTGTAATTTTAGGGATAAATTTGCTGGGTTTTTTTTCCATGTAAATTCTACAAATGAACTCATAAAATACTATTCCAAGGAGATATAGGTTGAATAAATGGTTTGGTAAAGCTAACATGAAGCTAAAATTAATGAACTTTGCACCCACAATTCATAGCCAAACATAAAACTCATTTGTCCAATGTATTTCACTGCTTGAATCAGTACTACAGAGGACCTCAAAAGATTGACTCTAAGTTAGACTACCTGGGCTCAAATCCTGGCAAATATATACTATATGACCCAACACTATATACTGTACTTTTTATGACTGTGTATCCTTATTTTTCAAATTCACATACTTGTAACTCATTATAATGGTAAGGACCATTTACTGTAATTCATTTAAACATATATGACATAAAGAAAGGAACCAATAAATATTCAGATTGTATAAAGGTAGACTGTATAATCTCAGTTACCTCATACCTAAATTGGGAATGATAGTAATTGACTTATACTATTGCAATAATTAAGACATTTAAAGTGCTTAGCAAAATTTCTGGAATCTGATAAAACTTTCAGTTAGTATTAGCTATCAGTTGCTATGAACAATGTCAGAGTGATATCTGCAATTTGGGAGTTGAGTTCAGTATAATTTATGCTAGGCTTTCAATAACTAAATCCTAGAAATAGACATTAATTATAAATGATATGCACTTTCAGGTTTTAGAAAACCTAAATGCACATTATTCTCAATACATTCTGATAAAGGACGCCTCAGAATTGGTTATGTGACACACCAGTATGCTTTTTTTTAAAGAGTATTTATTTGAAAGCCAGTTACAGAGAGGCAGAAAGAGTGAGAGCAAGAGCAAGAGTGAGGGGTGGAAGGGAGAGAAATCTTCCATCTGCTGGTTCACTCCCTAACTGGCTGCAATAACCAGAGCTGAGCCGATCTGAAGCCAGGAGCCAGGAGCTTCTTCCAGGCCTCCCACATGGGTGCAGGGGCCCAAGGACTTGGGCCGTCCTCTACTGCATTCCTAGGCCATAGCAGAGAGCTGAATCAGAAGTGGAGCAGCCAGGACATGAGACATGAACCAGCACCCATATGGGATGTCGGCACTGCAAACTGTGGCTTTACCCACTGTACCACAGTGCTGGCTCCAGCCAGTATGCTTTTAAGTGGACTTTCACAAATATAAAGCAAGATCATTAAAAATGATATTGCTTATTTATTCTCGTCCCATTCCAACCTTGTCTAGACTTTAAATTGGGTTCCCTACTTCCTCTTTTGTGCCTCATTGGCTTTCTTTTTCACTTGCCAATCAACTATTTTAAACTTATTCAAATTATTTTCTAACCCTTATTGGACTCTGCCTTTCATTGCAGATGACCCATTCTTCGTTGACACAAAGAAAATAGAAGTTGTCTATGGTCACCTCCTTGCTTCCTACCTTTGGCCTCCTCATATCACTATTGTAACTTTGTATATGTTCCTGTCTTTGAAAACCCTTGTTTAGTTCAGGCTACTATAGAAAAATAAGAGTGGGTAGCAGAAAGAACAGGCATTTTCTTTTCCTCACAATTCTAAAGACTAGGAAGCCAAAGATTACAAGGTATTCAGATTGGTTCCTAGTAAGGAACCCCTTCCTGACTTATAGAATGCTGCCTTCTCCTTGTGTGAAGTGGCAGAGGGAGATTGAATTTGGACTGCCTTTCAGGTTTTGTTTTTTTTGACTAGCATGAACAGGATTTGTGTTAATTCATCTTTAAATGTTTGGTAGACTTTTTTGAAGCCATGTGGTTCAGGGTTTTCCTTGTTGAAAGAACTTTTTTACTGATTGATACCCTTCCTTCATTGCAAGGCTGTTATTTCTTCATGGTTCAGTTGTGGTAGGTTATGTTTCTAGTTTTCTGTTTCCTCAAGATTATTCAGTAGGTTGATACATAGTTGTTCAAAGTTTCTTATAATTATTTTATATCTGTAAACAGTTTTAATGACCCCCTTTCAATTGTAGTGTTAGTTATTTGAGACTTTTTTCTTAGTCAATTCTGTTTATCTTTAAAAAAAAAAACACATCTTGGTTGCAATGATTTTTCACTATTTTTTTCTTTTTCTATTTTTACATATAACTTAGTCTTTATTATTTCTTTCCTTTTGCCAACTTTGAGGTTAGTTCTTTTTCTATCTCTTTGAAGTATTAAGTTAGGTTGTTTATATGAAATCTTTCCTTTTAAATGTAGATGTTTATCACTTTGAACCTACTTCTTAGTTCTGCTTTTGCTGCATCCCTGGGATTTAGGTATGCTGTGTTTTCATTTTTGTTTATCTTGTGTTTCTGATTTTCTTCTTGATTTTTCATTCAATAAAAAGTATTTTTGTGTAGTTTCCATATATTTGTGAATTTTCTTATTTTTCTTATGTGGATTTCTAGTTCTATTCCATTTTGGTCAAGAATAAAACAGTTGGCATGAGTTCAGTCTTCTTAAATTTTAAGATTTTTATTGTGACCTATCATGTGATTTATCAATCTGTGTATCCTTGATAAGAATGCTTCTATTGGGTGGAATGTTCTGTACACATCTATTAGGTCCATTTGATCTATATGTTACTCAAGATCTCTGCTTCATTATTAGTCTTTATCTAGTTGTTCTAAAGTCAGATATTGAAATATCCTATTATTATTGTATTTCTGTCTCTTCCCTATGTTTTAATTGTCTGAATCTCAGAATATTTATGACAGTTATTTTGAATTCACTGTCAGGTAAATCATAAAATTCCATTTAATTATGGTCAGTTTCTGAAGATTTATCTTCTTCTTTTGTTTGTAGAATCATTGCCTAAAACTTCATTGTACTTGACTCACTGTGTAGGTGTTTGTGCATTAGAGAAACCAGGCACCTATTCCAGTCTTCATGAGCTGGCCTTATAAGGGAAAAGACCTCCATCTATCAGCCTAGTTAGGTTCTAAAGACCTCTACCAACTCTTTCCATCCCCCAAAGAAACCTAAGAGCTGGGATTTTTGCCCATTTGCCTGTGCTGATCAGTGGGAAAGCTTTGGTGTCTTAACAGTCTAAACTGCCATCTCTATTCTCTCCCAAGCAACTAGACTATACTAGATCCATCAAGATTTTCTAGACTAGTGAGACAAGTGCTAGTTCTTTGTACAACCCCAGAGAAGTTTTGGTTCTGAATCTTTTTATGATCTGTGACATCTAGATCAATGACCCTATAGATCTAGGTCATTTACTAGCCCAAATAACCATCTCTGTCCTTCCCCGGGTGGCTAAACTGTGGAAGACCCATCAGTGCTCTAGGAATGATGATACAGGTGCTGCCTCTTTGGGCAAACCCCAACTTTTTCACTTCTCAGAGGGAAGCTAGAGAAACTGAGTTTTTCATTTGCTCACTGTGTGTTGAATATATAGGGATGGGGATAGATGTCATTTGCCAGCCAAGCTACCATCTCTTTTCTTCTGGGTTGCTAGATTGTGCTGGGTTCATCAGAGCTCCAGGGTTGATGAAACAGAAACCAGCCCTGTGGGGAAATCCCTATTGTGAAATATTTGGTACTGGACAAATGAACCAAAAACCGTTCCTCCTCTGCATGAATCTGGGAGCTCAAGAGTCTTTTCTGTGATTGTACTGCACAAGACAGGGACTTTGTGAGTGAGTGTCCTGAATCAGGGTGGGGTTGAGGGGAGAGAGTCCAGAGCTTCCTCTTCTGTCATCTTGATAATATCACTCCCCATAAGTGTGTTAGGTTTTTCATTTGTCTCAAGATAATTTCTAATTTCACTTGTGATTATTTTTCTTTGATTCATTGGTGGTTTAGTGGTATAGTATTTAATATCCATGTATGTATTTTTCAGATTTCTGTTGTTAAAATACTCAAGATTGAGAGTTTTATAAATAAAATAGCTTTATTTAGCTTACAGTTTTAGAGGCAGAAAGTCCAAATTTGAGAAGCCTCATCTGTTAGGTAATTTGTATGCAACATATCATTAAAGATAGCATCATGGCAAGAGTATGTGAGAGAAAGAGAGTTTATGTGGTGAAATGGGAACCCAGTGAGTGGGGTGGGCCCTGTTGTTCTTTATAAAAATGCACTTCTAGTGCGAATAAGTGGGGCCCCTCAAGAACTATTGAATCTCTTCCTAGGGAGTTTCCCCTAAAGACCTTCAGTAGGCTTCGCTTCCTTACAGTTCCATGCCTCTGCAGATCACTGTAGTGCAGGCCATCCTTCCAATACGCGAACCTCTGGCGGACAAACCATATCCAAGCCATAGCAATATACTTATTAATTTTAAAAGTTTTCCTTATTTTATTGATTGCTTATTTGGACTAGAAACACAAATTGTATGATTTCAGTTCTTGAAAATTTATAAAGATTTGTTTTTTAACTTAACATATGGTCTATTCTAGAGAATGTTCCCCCATATACTTGAGAAAAATGTATATTCCTTGGGGAGGACATTTGGTGTAGAAATTAAGATGCTACTTGGAACACCCACGTCCCATATCAGAATGCCAGGTTCAAGTCCCAGCTCTTCTGATTCCACCTTCCTGTTAATGCATGCCCGGAGAGGCGGCAAATGATAGCCCAAGTCCTTAGGTTCCTGCCACCCATGTTGGAGACCAGGCTCCAGATTTCAGCTTGACCCAGACCAGATGTTGTGAGTTTTTGGAGAAGGAACAAGCAGATGGAATCAGTTTCTCCCTCTCTCTCTGTTCCCCACAAGACTACCCCATGTGTGTATGTGTTGTGTGTGTGTGTGTGTGTGTCTGTGTGTGTGTTTCTGTATTCAAATAAAAATACTGTTTAAAAAGATTGTGTATTCCACTATTGAATGAATTTTTCTATTCAAATTACAGTGTTACTCAATTCTTCTATTTTATTGATCTTTGGTTATTCTATCCATTATTGAAATTGGGATTTTATTTAGATCTACCAATGCTGAAATCATGGATCATCTTAGCCCTCATCTAGGGGAAATCAAATTCCAATCTCATTCAGATGACCACATCAGAAGTGGCTGTTTCCTTGTTCACTGTTAGGGGCCTCTCCTCCCAAGAGGATATATATGGCCTCCTCTATCTTCAAAGCCTACAGTGGCACAGCAAGGCCTTCTAATACTCTAGTCTTTCTAACGCCCCTCCCAAATCCACAGACCACCCAGCACCCAATTGTTCCCTACCTCTCCCTTACCAGTCCCTTTGTTGGTTCTGCTCTGAATTTCTTGGCCAAATATTGACTGAATCAGAGAAGGCACTGTGGCATCAGGACACTCTCATCCCATATGAGAGTGCCCAGTTCAAATGCTGGCTACTCTGCACTTACTATTCAGCTTCCTGCTAATGCATACCCTTGCAGACAGCAGATGATGGCCCAACTGCTTGATTTCCTGCTACCCACTTGAGAGACCTAGATGGAGTTTCCTAGCCATAGCTGTTGTGGGCCTTTGGAGAGTGACCCAGCATACGGGAATGCACTTGCTTGCTCTCTGTCTCCTTCTCTGTCATTCTGCCTTTAAAATAAATTATATATATAACATGTATACTATGTATATATAATATTATATATAATTTATATGTATGCATATACAAGAGTCATGAAAACATTGCATTGAAACTATGAAACTACAAACGCTAAAAATATTACAACTACTAATTGTTAATAAACCTGTTGAGCATGTAAATTGTTTGCCAGAAATTTTGCCCCTTCCTTGTTAACTGTTAATTGTAAGAAATCAGGGCCGGCGCCACGGCTCACTAGGCTAATCCTCCACCTTGCGGCGCCGGCACACCGGGTTCTAGTCCCGGTCGGGGCGCCGGATTCTGTCCCGGTTGCCCCTCTTCCAGGCCAGCTCTCTGCTGTGGCCAGGGAGTGCAGTGGAGGATGGCCCAAGTGCTTGGGCCCTGCACCCCATGGGAGACCAGGAGAAGTACCTGGCTCCTGCCATCGGATTAGCGCGGTGCGCTGGCCGCAGCGCGCTGGCCGTGGCGGCCATTGGAGGGTGAACCAACGGCAAAGGAAGACCTTTCTCTCGGTCTCTCTCTCTCTCACTGTCCACTCTGCCTGTCAAAAAAAAAAAAAAATTTCAAACCTGTAAACAAGGGTGTATATAGAGCCCACTAGAGTGGGCTCCAGGAGGACAAAAGCTTGTGCTGTCCCCAGAGTCTCTGATGAGTCATCACTCTTGTGCTTCAGCATCTCTGTGCTATCCACCTAGCTTCTAATTGCAACTTTCAAATTCACATTTTGCCAAGTTTTATTAATTTATAGAGTAAACTACAGAGTAGAGGATCAAATTAGAAATATCCATTGTGTAGGAGAACAGATCTCTTAAGCTACTAGAAATACTACAATCATCTTCACATATGCCTGTCACTTCTCCAAACCAGAGTAATTTGTGTTGTTATCAGTCTCTATGATTAAAACTGTCCAAAGGCAATCTATCTGTAAGTTAAGTCCAAGGCCTTCATGTCCTCACCCTGTCTTGTCCCTCTTGTTCATCTTCCACTGTTCCCTGTCTGCCATTTCATGATCTACAGCTAATATTTTATAGTTTTCATCCACATTGTGATGCTCTCACAGGGAGGCCTACCATTGCCCATGCTATTTGCTTGCCTTGAATGAATAGCCTTCCTCATGTCCTCTTTGTGCAAGTTCTACTCAGTTTCCAAGACTGGATCAGGTGTCATCTTCAGGAAGATGTCTCTGGCTCCTGACAATCTGGTTAGATGAGATATCCTCTGATACACCCCACAACACTCTGAGCTCAACTATTCTTACAGTTGTTGCATTATATAGAAATTATCTACTCATGGGCCTGTACTTTCTGTTTGCACAAGGGCACCTCAAAACCAGGAACCCTGTTTCTCATATTTATATGAGAAATATATAAGCAGTAAATACTTACCCTGTAAATAAAAGGCTGCCTTTATATTTGTTAGTCTTTTAGGACTTCTTATCTATCATTGGATGAATCATCTGCATGGTTAAGCAGACTTGCTTTTCATCATCACCGCCCCCAGCTACATGCACATTCACAGATTCATAGTACCCAACAGGTCTTTTCCAATAATAGGAAATAATTCTGCACTATTAGAATTATACTAATGTAAAGTCCAGAGCTATCCTCTTCTCATTCTGAGAGATCCAGAGAAGTTTTTAGAAAATACATTAAATAAAGAACTTACCGCACAGAGGAGCTTTCTACTGGGGCTACTTCTGGGTGAAGAAGGAATTTCTGTGCCATGTGTTTAACCCAGCGCACGTGCACTTTTTGTTTTCAGGTTGGACGAGCCCAGTGAAAGTTACTCCTTTGCAACCACATCATGAAGGCTGTTCAGTAAACCACGCATACTCATTTGATGAGGAGGCAGAGTACACAGTAAGATTTTCATACTGGGTAGTGTTTCACAAAAGTTATAATTAGGTTATTTCATTGTGTATTCAATATTTTATTTTCTTGGAAAAAAGTTACTGTTTGTAAAATGCTTCTTGTGATCCAGGTACTGTACAGATGTTGCAGCCCCTGCATCTCGTGCTGGCCCTACAGCTGCACAGAGCGGAGAGGGATGTAGAAGCTGGTGGTTCCCAACCCAGTTGCTTTACTGGCAGGTGTCCCTGCCCACAGAAGCCACCAGCCTGCAGGACTGCACTCCCCCACACTGCCTGCACACTGCCTGATGACTGGCTGACTTCCTGAGGAAGCAGACTAAAGCTGGACTCCAGCTGGAACTACGGGCTCACTAGGTTCTCTTCCTTATGCTGCTCGCTTTCCCCACTCCCCTTCACCTGCGGACATCCCCACAACATGGCACTGGAACAACACTCCTGTCACGGTCTCTGCTTCTAAACAGGACACTATCATGACTCCCATGTTACTTGAGAAAGGTGAAGCCCAGTGATGTTAAGTAACTCACTTTAAGATCATACAGGTAGTAAACTTCAAAAACTAAAAGCTAGATATTTTCCAAATTTAAGGATTATATGTTTAAATAATTTTCCTATATGGATTTCATAATCTCTAAACCATTGATATTTAAATTAGGATACTTGAACAGAGATACATAGATATGAAAAGACTTTTTTTAAAAAGTTTATTGAGATATATTTTACATACCAGATACAACTATTTGATATATGTAAATCATTGTTTTTTTTTCAAAGATTTATTTATTTTACTTGAAAGAGGAAGAAAAGCAGAGAGAGAGAGAGAGAGAGAGGTCCTCCATCTGCTGATTCACTCGCCAATTGGCCCCAACAGCCGGAGCTGCACCAATCCAAAGCCAGGAACCAGGAGGTTCTTGGGCATCTCCCACGTGGGTGCAGGGGCCCAAGGACTTGAGCCATCCTCTGCTACTTTCCCAGGCCATAGCAGAGAGCTGGATTGGGAGCAGAGCAGCCGGGTCTTGAACTGGCACCCATATAGGATGCAGGCACTGCAGGTGGTGGGTTTACCCACTACACCACAGCGCCGGCCCCGCAACTCACTGGTTTTTTTTTGTTTTTTTTTTTTGTTTTTTTGTTTTTTAAGATATGTACGGAGTTATGTGACCACAACCACACTGTAATTGTAGAACATTTTCACCACTCCAGAAACACGGGATCTACTATCAGTGAAGACATAAGTACATCTTAAGGAAGTAGTTTGTTTTTCTGACTCCTGTCTGTACTGTTTTCAACTCTGATCTGCTTGATAGTATACCTGCAGTTAGTGTCACCATCTTCTTTTCACTTTTCCCATCACAAAAAATCTTTGTAATTTTGCCAGGAAGGGGGTGAGGCATACCTCCCACACATCAAGAGTTGTACTCTGGTATAGTGCATTGAAACAAAGAGCATGCTCAGACACCTACACCCATGGTGGGTCTTCAAATTCTTCCTTGTCCTATGCCTTTTTCTTTTTTTCTTTTTAAACATTTATTCATTTATTTGAAAGAGTTACACAGAGAGAAAAGGAGAGGGAGAGAGAGACGGAGAGAGAGAGAGAAAGAGAGAGAGAGAGAAAGAGAGAGAGAGAAGTCCTCCATCTGCTCGTTCACTCCCTAACTGGCCACAACAGCCAGAGCTGTGCCGATCCAAAGCCAGAAGCCAGGAGCTTCTTTGGGGTCTCTCACACATCTACAGGGGCCCAAGGACTTGGGCCATCTTCTTCTTCCTTCCCAGGCCACAGCAGAGAGCTGTATGGGAAGTGGAGCAGCTAGGGCTCAAACTGGTCCCCACAGGGGATGCTGGCACTGCAGGCGTTGGCCTTACCCACTGTGCTACAGCGCCGGCCCGCCTTTTTCTTTTAAAAGGAAATAGTGGCATTATGGATGGGGTAATTTGGCCTGACTTGGGAAGGTGATGAAGGTGATTGCCAGTGCAATAAAGGTCTAAGTTTTCAGTTTTACTTGTTCATTCCCTAAACTGATAAAGAATCCATTGCTCCTGTAGGTAAGTCTTGTGAGGACAATATTATTATTTGCAATTAAAATAAAATAGAGTAAATTGAAGACATTGGTACCTTTTTAAAATTTAAACTGCAGATTCATGGCAGAGTTCCCTGCTCTGAGTGTTTAGAGTTGAAATTCTGAAGTAGATGCTTGTCATGGGAATAATCCTAATTAGCATATTTATTTGAATTTAAACTCAGGCTTTTTGTGACAGAAATAAACCTGGATATTATACTCCCAATAGTGGAAGCTCAGTAACATGGACTGATACTTCCAGTGGTAGAACAACTGGATAATTTTTTCTTAAAATATCAAAAATATAATAAGGTGTAAAGACAAATTATTGGAACAACAGAAAGACAAAATGCTAGAATTTAAGTCTAGCATGTAGGGAGCACTTTGACCTTGCAGGAATTTACTGTTTTGGAAGAGGCAACTGGGAATTTGAGTTGGACTTTTGGTAATTTCATAAAGGTAGAGATCAAAAGTTGAAGTAGATGTATGAAAACCACCCACTATTTTTTTAAAACATTTATTTATTTATGTTAAAGTCAGAGTTACACAGAGAGAAAAGAGAGAGAGAGAGTTACACAGAGGCAGAGAGAGAGAGAGAGAGAGGCCTTCCATCTGCTGGTTCACTCCCTAACTGGCTGCAACAGCTGGAGCTGCGCCGATCTGAAGTCAGGAGCCAGGAGCTTCTTCCGGGTGTCCCACATGGGTGCAGGGGTCCATGGACTTGGGCCATCTTCTGCTTTCCCAGGCCATAGCAGAGAGCTGGATCGAAAGTGAAACATCCAGGACTTGAACTGGTGCCCATATAGGATGCCAGCACTGCAGGTGGTGGCTTTACCCGCTATGCCATAGTGCCAGCCCCCACTCACTACTTTTGGATAAATATCTGGAAGTCTGCACCCCAATAGGTCAGTGGTAAAAAGCCCTTGGAGAGCCTTCAGTTTGAGCTTATCAAAGTAAATGAGAAAACTTGAAGCACTGAACTGGGATTAAGGTGATCCTAGATTGCTGTCATTCCCAGGAAACAGGCAAATAAAATAAAATTCTTTTTTGGAGAAAAATTATATCTTACTAAACCACAAAGTATTTCCCTGAAAAACTTTTAAAATATAATGTTCAACACACAATCAACAATATCCAAACACATAAGGAGAAAGTTCAGCAGAAGTGGAAATCAGCAGAAATGAGAAAAAAGAAAAAGTGCACATTTATTTTAAACCTTAGAAATATGCATAACTGTTCAAGAGGAAAAAGATGATTGGGTTTGTGGATTATATATACATGAATTGTGACAATGCTGCATCTTAAAATTTAAGTAAAAACTGGCTGTGGACAAGAAAAACTTCCTGAGGTAACATGTCCACAAGGTGGGACATGCGGAATCTCGCAGAGCAAAGGAATCATTTTTGATGAAATTGCAGACAACCGGGGGCCAGCGCCGTGGCTCACTAGGTTAATCCTCCACCGGCAGTGCCAGCATCCCATATGGGCGCCAGGTTCTAGTCCCGGTTGCTTCTCTTCCAGTCCAGCTCTCTGCTGTGCCCTGGGAGGGTAGTGGAGGATGGCCCAAGTGCTTGGGCCCTGCACCCGCATGGGAGACAAGGAGGAGGCTCCTGGCTCCTGCTTTGGATCGGTGCAGTGCCGGCTGTACCGGCCATTTTGGGGAGTGAACCAACGGAAGGAAGACCTGTCTCTCTGTCTCTCTTTCTCACTGTCTATAACTCTACCTGTCAAATAAATAAATAAAATAGCAGACAACCAATAATCCACAAGTAGAAACTGTCAAAACTGACCAGCGGATGAAGTAAAAAGGAGTAGCACATACAACATCTCTAATAGCACAGCAATCTAAAACATACATCATTGTTCAAAGAGATAAAGAAACTGAATGTCTAAGTAAAGCAAAATTTGAGGAAAAGAACAGGAGCCAAATGTGATTTGACACATGAAAATATTTATTGTAAAAAGTTGTTAAAAATGTTTGTTCCTCAAAAAGACCCAATGAGTTCCTAAAAGATTTTTTTTTTTTAATTTATTTGAGAGAATCCAGGGTTCCTGTGATAGAAAGTTCACAAAGTGAGTATACACTCCAAATTATTCAACATAAATAGGCAAAGGAAAATGTGACACATTCTCAATGTAAGAGACAATCTAGATGCTAAAATTATCAGGGGTTTTCATGTAGCAACTGTAACAGTGATCAATGAAATAATGAAAGATACAAATGCCAGAAGAGTAGATATGTCAGCATAGAAATAGAATGCATAAAAAGTAACCAAATGGATACTTTTAAGCCCAAATGACTCACATTTTCACATGGAAATTATATTAACTTAATAGCAAGATGGATACAACTAAAAAGAGTACCAAGTATTTGAAGACAGATGTAGACCTTATTTGGAGAGGGGGAAAGGAATAAAACATGAATGCAGATTCAAGATGACTCAATAGTGAGAATCTGCACTGACCTCAGCTGCAAAAGAACAGAAAAACAAAGGTAGGACCACATTCTCAGGGGACTGAGTGAGAGAAATTTTCAGTGGAGAAGTGACAGAACAGAGCAAAGACTCCACAGGACAGGAAGGAAACGGGACAGACAAACCCCAGTGGCTGGCCATGCCACCTGCCACTCTTGCGTACACAGCTGCCAGATGGGAAACACCATCTTGCCAAGATGGGGCAGGAAGAAGTTGCCCCAGCACCTCACCACTGGCAGCTTTAACTGAGGGAGAATTACACAGCCTCCACTGAGTTCAAGTCCAGCCTGCAGGGCTGCCTGGGTCTGAGCAGTGACTTCGCTCCAAAGAGAAGCCGCATTGCCTCCCTCCCTTCTTCTATCCCACCCCACCACAGATGCCAAACTCAGTTTACTGTGAGAGGAGAGTCACAGCTGAACTCTGTTCTCACTCAGCAGACAGCAAGCGATCCTCCTGCTACCAGAAGTGACGAACAAGAGCCAGAGTTAGGGCAGTTTACGGGAAGGACCCTGCAACTGTGAGAGTTCTGGGTGTAAGCCCTGGAACTCTGCCAACTCTCTGATCTACTGGGTTCCCCTCAGCTTCTTGAGGCTAGAGCCAGCAGTAACTCATAAAAAATCTGGGCCAGACCTGAGGAAGTTCTCGCCGTACCTTTTAGCCCATGGTCCTGGGAGCCCCAGCCACAAGCTCCAGCATCACATTTGCATGCCACATGAGAACTGGGGGCAATTCTGCTGTGCCTTGCAGAACCAGAACTGTTGGTGTTGGATGGTTGGAGTAATTCAAACTCCCCATATCTGCAGTGTTCTGTTTGTATTGCTTTGCTTCAGGAAGGTGGCTATAACCATTCCCAACACCTCTGTCCCATGCTGGGAGACCTGGGAAACTACCCACTGTATCTTGAAACACTAAGAATGTAACAATCACTGTAACTTCTTCAAACCCATTGGACTCTACCTGATGGAACCAAGGGAAGAACCTGCCTGCATTCCACCTCTGTGGACCTATACCTGCCAGTGCAAAGTCTTCTGTATACCTTGTAATCACCTAGTTTATAAGCTCCAGCATCAGTCTCACTCTCCCAGAAGGACCTGGGAAGGGTCCCATCACACAGTCCTCAAGCCACAGCTATTGGAGCTTTAAGCCCCAGCATCACACAGCCTTGCCACTGGGACAGTCTATTTTTTGTCCCTCAGCACAAAGAACCATGCCCTGGCTACCACAATCCCTAGTGTAACTGACACCCAACTCTTTGAGGACTGATGAGGCACAGCCTAGGAAATCCACATTCATATCAAAGACACAATTCTATCTCTACAATCTACCACAGACTAGACCACGCTTACTTTTAGACACAGCTGACATTGATTAAAGCGAAACAAATCGCTCAGAGGCTACACTTCTGGGCTAGAACCAAACCTAGAACCAAAGCAACAAATGAAGTGATATCCTCTATTTCATATAAACATTAAAGTCTTTTCCAATAAAACCTATTCCATAAAAAGAAGAGATTATTAGACCATTTGCACAGATGTCAACATAGGAACACAGGAAACATGAAAAGAAGTGTAGCACGATACCTCCAAAAGAATGCAGTAGTGTTCCAGAATAGATCCTGATCTGAAGTAAACCTATAAATGCCAAAAATAGAATTCAAAATAATGATTATAAGGAAATGCAATGGAATGCAAGATAATGCAGATAGACAGATCAAAGAAATGAAAATAGGAGACATGAGTGAAAAATTCACTGAGAAGATAGAAATTATTTTTTTAAAGATTTTATTTATTTGAGAGGTAGAGTTACATACAGAGAAAGGGAGAGATGGAGAGAAAGGTCTTCCATCCACTGGTTCACTCCCCAAATGGTTGCAATAGCTAGAGATGCACTGGTCCGAATCCAGGAGCCAGGAGCTTCTTCCAGGTCTCCCATGCAGGTGCAAGGGCCCAAGTACTTGGGCCATCTTCTACTGCTTCCCAGGGCAAAGCAGAGATCTGGATCAGAAGAGAAGCAGCTGGGACACAAACTGGTGCCCATATGGGATGCTAGTGCTGCAGACAAGGGCTCAATCTGTTTCACAGAACCAGCCCCCAGATGGAAATTATTTAAAAGAACTAAGTAGACATTTGACGATGAAAACTTTAATCAATGAAAGAAGAATACATTCGAGAGTTTCAACAACAGAACTGACCAAGTAGAGAAGAGAGTTTCTGATCCAGAGGACAAAACTTTTAAAATAACCTATCAGACAAAAATAAAGAGAAAAGAAATTAAAAGAATGAACAAAGCCTACACAAAAGTTGGGACACCATTAAGCTGCCAAATATTCACATTATAGGGATTCCTGAAGAAGAGAGGGAAAAAGGTGTTGAGAACCTGCTAAAATAACAACTGGAAACTTTCCAAGTCTTGAAAAAAACACAGACATCCAGATACAGGAAGCTCAAATGACCCCAAGCAGACTCAACCAAAAGAGTTAAGTGCAGAGAGAATCTAAAGACAATAAGAGAAAAGAGGTTACATATAAAGGAAAACCAGTTAGACTAACAGCAGGCTTCTCAGCAGAAATGACAGAAGAGAATAGGATTATATATTCCAGGTCTTAAGAAAATTTTCAGCCAAGATTATTATATACATCAAAGCTATCCTTAGCACTTGAAGGAGAAATAAGATTTTACCCAGATAAGCAAAACCTCAGAGAATTCATGACCACCAGACCAGCCTTACAAGAAATTCTGAAGGGAGTCCTACATTAGAAGCAAACGTCATGAAAACACATGATACTACCAAATTCAGTAACAGAGTAGGTTGAATCAGCAACCAATCAACAAAATGAAAGGTGTTAATTCCTACCTATCAGTACCAACCTTGAACTTAAATGGCTTAAATTCCCCAGCCAGAAGACTTCAGTTGGATGAATGTGTAAAAAACCAAGACCCAATTCTATGATGTCCATTAGAAACTCACTTCACAAATAAAGTTACACATAGACTGAAAGTGAAGGGTTGGGAAAAAACATGCCAGGCAAATGAAAACCAAAACCAAGCAGGAGTAGCTAATACTCATATCAGATAAAATAGACTTCTGTTGGAAAACTGTAAAAAGAGACAAAAGATTATATTATAATAAGAGGAATAATTCAACAAGAAGATATATCAATCGTAAATATATATGCACCCAACACAAGACCACCCAGATACATACAGCAAATATTGTTAGACCTAAAAGGAGAGATACACTCTAATACAATAACAGTGGGGCACTTCAACACCCCCACTGTCATCAGTGGACAGATCATCAGACTTAAACAAAGATACATTAGAATTGAACCATACCATTGAGCAAATGGACTTGACATATTTATGGACCATTTCACCCGTACAGCTAGAGAATACACATTCTTCTCATCAGCACAAGGAACTTTCTCTAGGATAGACCATATATTAGGCCACAAATCAAGTCTCAGTCAGTTTCAAAGGATTGAAATCACACCATGCATGTTCTCAGAACACAAAGGAATAAAGCTAGAAATCAATAATAAGAGCAATATAACATGCAAATACATGTAAATTAAACAACATACTACTGAATGACCAATGGGTCATTGAAGAAATCAAAAAAGAAAAAAAACTTTCTTAATTAAATTAAACATATCAAAACTTATGCATACAGCAAAAACAATATTTAGAGGGAAGTTTATAGCATTAAGTACTTACATTAAGAGAAAAGTATCAAATAAACAATCTAATCAGACATCTCAAGGACTTAGAAAGACAAGAACAACCAAACCCCAACTTAACAAGACGCTAGAAATAAGGGTCAGAGCATAAAAGTACAAAATTGAAACAAACAGAAAAAAGAAATCAACAAAACAAAAAGCTGGTTATTTGAGAAGATAAACAAATTGGGCAAACGTTTAGCCAGACTAACAAAGATAAAAAGAGAAAACACTCAGAGGCTGGTGCCTTGGCTCACTTGGTTCATCCTCCAGCTGCGGCGTAGGCATCTCATATGGGCGCCAGGTTCTAGTCCCGGTTGCTCCTCTTCCAGTCCAGCTCTCTGCTGTGGCCCAGGAAAGCAGTGGAGGATGGCCCAAGTGCTTGGGCCCCAGCATCCGCATGGGAGATCAGGAGCAGGCACCTGGCTGCTGGCTTCGGATCAGCGCAGTGCGCCAGCCATGGCAGCCGTTGGGGGGGGGGGGGGTAAACCAACGGAAGGAAGACCTTTCTCTCTGTCTCTCTCTCACCTAATAAAAAAAAAAGAGAGAGAGAAAACACTCAAATAAAATAGAGATGAAAACATACATTACAACCAACACCAGCTGAAATACAACGACTCATAAGAAACAATGTGAACAAGTATATGCTAATGAATTGGAAATCTTGAAGAAATGGACAAAGTCCTGGATATGTAAAACCTACCAAGATTAAATCAAGATGTGGAAAATCTGAACAGACTCATAACAAAAAAAAAAAAAAATTGATGCAGTAATTAAAAGTCTTCCATCAAGGTAAACTCCAGGACCTGATGGTTCAAGAAAGATGTAAAGAGAACTAACTCCAGTGCTTTTCAAACTATTGCAAAATATTGAACAGGATAAAACTCTGCCAAACTCTTTGCAAGGCAACATCACTCTAATACCAAAACTGAATGAAGATAAAACACAAAAAGAAAGCTACAGACCTATATTCTTGATTAACATAGATGCAGAAATTCTCAATGAAATATTCACAAACTGAATCCAATGCCACAACAAACAGATCATACATCAGAATCATGTGGGATTTATCCCAGAGATGCAAGGGTGATTCAGCATTCACGAATCAATAAACATCAGCAGAATGAAGAGCAAAAACTATATGGTAATTTCAAAAGAAAAAGCATTTGGTAAGATTCAACATCCCTTTAGGATAAAAGCCATCCAAAAATTAGGTATAGAAGAAACATATCTGAAAATTATAAAGATTATATATGACAAAGAACAGACTAAATCCTACTGAATGAGGCACTCTGAAAGCATTTCCCCTCAGATCTGGAACAACACAAAGACGTTCACTTTCACCACTCTTATACAATATAATATTGGAAGTATTAGCAAAATCGATTAGGGAGGAGAAAAAATAAAGGAAGACATCAAAATATCAGTGTTTGAAGATGGCATGCTGTTGTACCTGGAAAAACCTAAACACTTCAAAAAAGCTGTTAAATTGAAAAACCAATTCAATGTAGTTGCAGATTACAAAATAAACATACGAAAACCAGTAGCTTTTTAGATGCTAATTATGTACTCAAAAGGGACAGATCAAGAAAGAAATTCCCTTCACAATAGCCACACACACACAAAAAGCCAAGTATTTAAGAACAAATTTACTCCTGGCTCCTGCCATCGGATCAGCGCGGTGCGCTGGTCGCAGTGCGCTGGCCGCGGCGGCCATTGGAGGGTGAACCAACGGCAAAGGAAGACCTTTCTCTCTGTCTCTCTCTCTCACTGTCCACTCTGCCTGTCAAAAAATAAAAAAAATAAAATAAAATAAAAATAAAAAAAGAACAAATTTAGCCTAAACTTAAGGCCTGAGACTTTAGAGTTGCTGAAAGAAAATGTAGGGGAAATATTTCAAGATATTGGTGTAGATAATGACTCCCTGGATAGGAATCCCAAAGCACAAGCAACAAAATCAAAACTAAAGGGCTGGCACTGTGGCTTAGCACATGAAGTTGCTGTGTAAGGCAAAGGCATCCCATACAGATGCTAGGGTAAGTTATTTCAGAAAATAAACATTTCTCAATTAATTTTAGGCATGTAACCTAATATAATGAAAGTAGACAGAGAAACTACAAATTAATGTTCCTCATATATCATGACACAAAAAGTTTTCCAAGGTATTAACAAATTAAAACCAGCAACTTATAAAACTAATGATGCCGGCACCATGGCTCACTAGGCTAATCCTCCACCTTGCAGCGCCGGCATACCGGGTTCTAGTCCCGGTCGGGGCGCCGGATTCTGTCCCGGTTGCCCCTCTTCCAGGCCAGCTCTCTGCTGTGGCCCGGGAGTGCAGTGGAGGATGGCCCAAGTACTTGGGCCCTGCACCCCACGGGAGACCAGGAGAAGTACCTGGCTCTTGCCATCGGATCAGCGCGGTGTGCCGGCCACAGCGAGCCAGCTGCGGCGGCCATTGGAGGGTGAACCAACGGCAAAGGAAGACCTTTCTCTCTCTCACTGTCCACTCTGCCTGTCCAAAAAAAAAAAAAAAAAAAAACCAAAAACAAAAACAAAAAAAACTAATGATATATCATAAATAGGTTGTAAAATCAGAATCAAAATGGAGTGAGTGTGGCTAAAAGCTAATGCAGACCTCTTGCTTCTATACATATTAGCTTTGCTTGCTAACAGCTAAGGGTGTATCTTGTGAAGCCATGTTGGCCCAAATTCCCAGGAACTAGGTTGACCGAAATGTGTCCTTCACTGTTATCTTACAGCTATATCTTGGATCTGCTATTGGGTTTGTTATTGTTAACTGTTATCTTCTGGTTTTCCTTTTTATTGTTCACTGCATACCAGGGGTCCAGTTCGAAATTGTGAGCCCTAGTGGACATAATACTATAAAAAGCTGTGTAACCCGCTGTTGGAGGCTGCACTCTGGTAAGGAGTGTTGGTCTGGATCGGTGGCCAGTCCTGATGGGTTACCTTGCCTCTCATTTGTCTCTCATTTGCTTCTCATTTTCAATAAAAGTCATGTGTGACTGTCACTGGTTTTTGTAATATTAGCTGTGAATGCAACAAAGTAACAAGTGATATTTATCTCATGAATGCAAAGTCATTTAACATTCAAAATTAATGTAATTCAACATACTAACAACAAAAGAGAAAACTGGCTCCTGGTTGCAAATCAGCCTAGCTCTGGCCTTTGCAGCCATTTGTGGAGTGAACCAGCAGATGGAAGGTCTCTCTCTCTCTGTCTCTCCCTCTCTTTCTAATACTATGCCTTTCAAATAAATAAATAAACGTTAAAAAAAAAACTAAAACTAAGCAATTGGGATTGATTATACAAAACTCGAACACTTCTACACATCAAAGGAAACATTTACAAGTACAGACTCACATCCTTGAAAAAGTTACTGAAAATTAAACTTCAGGGAGAAAAAAATAAAATCAAGAATAAGAAGGGGGGAAAAAGTATAAAACAAGTAAAAGTAGGTAAAGAATTGGTAAAATATCTTGAAAAATCAACTAAATAGTAACCATGAAAGATGGTATTATTGGTTATTTAATAATAAATAATTAAATAATATTGATAAGAGATAGAGATATATAATATTGATAAGGGATAGAGAAGTATCTCAGAGTCAATATCCTTGTGCTAGAAGACAAGACAAGTAAGTTTGATATTTTTGTTGTTTTGGTTACATGGTGCTAAAATTAACTATTTACCAACCTTTAAATTTTAAAAGTATCTTATAAAAATATTATTTTCCATTAACTTTCATATTCATTTTGTAAATTTTAACTATCAAGAAAATAGATGCATAATGTAAAGTTCCAAAATAGAAAAAAGGAAAAATATGGAAGCATTAAACCTGGTCAAAGAATAGCTTGGGAAAAGAAAAATGAAGAGGAAAAAAGAGAACATGGTGAATAATAAACAATAGCTATTTCCATTTCTATTTGGTCTCTTCTAACACATTATTTGTGCCTTCTAGGATGACCACAAGCCACTTCAACCAAACAAAAAGTGTGATGCAAAGGACTCATTTTACAAGTCCTCCACACAGAAGTAAGGATAATTCTGATAACAGATACATTATTGAATAAAGCAAAGATCTCTTTTTGCAAGTAGCTGTGTTTCTAAAGAGGAACAAAAATATAACTTGAAAATAGATAGATCCTATCTTAGAAAGTGATGTCAAGGAGAAGATACATGAACCCTACCTTAGAAGATGGTAAGTGTACCAGACAAAGAAGAGGCAAACCAGGACAGGATCGGTAATGCTGTGGGTTCAGGGTAGCAGGCTTCATTCATAAACAGGAGCTCAGGGGTGGGGAGTTTCTTGAGGAATGAGGTTTGAGTAGAAATGTGGGAAGGTGGAGGAGCATCCGTGCGTGCACTCACAGTGTCTGCATACTCGTAGTGTAACAGAGCAAAAGCCCACGTGGGAAGTGTGCAAACGTGCTGCAGAAGAACAAGAGGCAAGGGTGTGAAGACAAGTACAAGGAGCAGGAGAGGCGAAAGCGGGGGTCAGAGAAGTGCTGGGAACCAGCAGAGCGTGCAGGGCACGTTGAGCCTGAACTACCAAGGATGCTATTCTGAGTGACAGGAGACTTCAGCAGAGAAGTGGCAACCTGAGACATACATCAAGGTTGTGGTGGTGGCTGCTGTGTTCCAGGTAGATTGTGTGGAGAGCAGTTGGACTGTTGCTGTCTTCTAGGAGTGGGATAGTGGTAAGTTGGAGTAGGGTGGTAATAGAGGGAATTGAAGCAATGGTTAACTAACCTCTGGTATGTGTTGAATGTAGAAGCAATACATTTTCCTAATGAAAATGAAAATGAATCTGAGAGGAAAAGGACTCAGGAATTGTCCTAAGGCGTTAGACTGAGCAGGTGAGTGGACTTGCGTTGCCGCTCCTTAACAAGAAAGCAGTGGAGCAAGCTTTGGGCTTCAGCTTTAAATGCATCAACTCTGAAGATGTCCATTAGACACCCGAATGGACCTGTCAAGTAGGCAGTGGGATATATGGCTGTGGCATATGGGAGAGAGCTCTGGGCTAGAGACTGCCTGGGTATCAGGGGAAGGTAAAGGCATGGACGGATGATGATGCTCAAACAGATGTGCTGTCAGAGCAGCAGAGAGCACGGAGGCCTGGCATTCCAACACGAAGAAGCCAGAGGAAAGCAGGAACCAGTGAAAGAGACTGAAAAGGGCCTAGCAGGAAAATGAACAGTCTAGTGCCTGCAAGGAGGGAGTGGTGAACTCGTGACGTTGTACAAAGAAATCCAGGAGGCTGAGGCTGAGAGTGGATGATGGATTGACCAGTGGATATAGAACTCAGCAAACTGATAGTTTGGAAGCCACGATGCATAGCGCATTGTGGAGAAATGGGTGGAGAGGACGAGAGAGGACGTAATGGGATAAAGGAATAACAATTCATGTGACAAGACACTCCATGTCTGCCACTGCGCTTCTTGCCTCTCGCCTGTTGAACACTGCAGACATACTTTATATTTTAATTTCATGTGTTTTTTCTTTTTCTTTTTTTTTTTTTGTTTGTTTGTTTTTGGACAGGCAGAGTTAGACAGTGAGAGAGACAGAGAGAAAGGTCTTCCTTTTCCATTGGTTCACCCCCCAAATGGACACCACGGCCGGCACGCTGCGCCGATCCGAAGCCAGGAGCCAGGTGCTTCCTCCTGGTCTCCCATGGGGTGCAGGGCCCAAGCATTTGGGCCATCCTCCACTGCCTTCCTGGGCCACAGCAGAGAGCTGGACGGGAAGAGGAGCAACCGGGACAGAATCTGGCGCCCCAACCGGGACTAGAACCTGGGGTGCTGTGCCACAGGCGGAGGATTAGCCTAGTGAGCTGCGGCGCCAGCCAACTTCATGTTTTTCACTCAGATTGAAGGTCCACCTGTGACCAAATAGTTCTATGAAAATATGTGAATACCTGCTATCCTAGACAATTTATGCAACATAAAGAAAGCTGTGATAATATGAGGTTGGATTTCAGAGTCTTGGCACCAAATAGAAAGGAGCACTGTCCATGAGCAGCCTTGGATTCCAATGGCAAGTCTCTGATGTCTTGGACATCCTCTCTTCATTTTGGTTCTCAAAATTCTCACCCTGAAAATAAAGGATTATGACGACATAGACTCTAAATCCCTCTCTGGTTTTGGGTTTGTGTTGTTGTTGTTGTACTGTGATCTTAAATTTTATTCCATTGGTCATCTTAGAAACAGTGAATATTTTGGTTAAAAGCATGATATTTTACTTAGAATATGGTTATTTATTTTTACAAAATAAAGTATTAAATCATAATATTTAGTGGTATCTGTTTAAAAATATAAAAATTTTCTTGTGCAAAAAGGTTTATAACCTCTATGGAAAATTCCACAAAATATTCATAAAATATATCACAGGTTCAGTGAGGTATCTTTCAAACTTGTAAACCCAAATCCACATAACTGTAATAGTTGTGCTCTGGGGGTTGGCATTTGGCACAGTGGTTAAGATACCACATGGAATGCCTGTGGCCACATATCAAAATGCCTGTGTTTGAGTCCCAGCTGTACTTCTAATTCCAGCTTCCTGCTAATGCACTTCCTGCATGATGGCTCGGGTACTCAGGTTCTTCCATGCATGTGGGAGACTTGGATTGAATTCCTGGCACTTGGCTTTGGCCCTGGCTGTTGTGAGCTCTTGTTGAGTGAACTAACAGAAAGAGTGTCTCTCTCTCTCTCTCTCTCTCTCTCTCTCTCTCTTTCTCTCTCTGCGAGTGTGTGTGTGTACCTTTCAAGTACATTTTTTTTAATTGCATCCATTAGGGTTGCTGGAGCCCTGGAGCCATGCTCAAAATTTGTGTAATCTGGTTGTGTTCATGTAGAATGGTGGCATGCTGTTAATTCTTCAGAGACAAATAATGGGGAATTGAGTCCTGACTTTGATCTTGGGAGCTGAGTAACCTTAAGCAAGCCAAACCAACTTTCTTAGTGATAGTTTATTTGTATTATTTGTATTAGTGCTCCTCCTTGCCTGCTGTGAACGTCAAAGGAGATTTTTTTGTAAATGATGAGCTGTGTGCAGGTGTGCACATTAGTTCCTGTTGCTGTGTGACTAAGAACCGCAAATGTAGCAGCTTCATTACCCTGCAGCCTGCAGGCCGGCAGCTCAGGCACGCCCTGCCTGGGCTCCCTCTCAGGGTTTCTCCAGGCTAGAGTCAGGTGCCCTCTGCAGCTGTGCACTCCTCTCCCAGGATAGGTCAGGCTGTTGGCACATGCAGTCATTGCCCCTGGGGCTCTCAGAGTCGTTTGTAGAAGGGCAGCTAGAGCATTGTTGCTGTTCTCTGCCTCTTTTCAGGGCTCATTGATTCAACCATGTCCACTCAATACAACCCTCCTTTTGGTGAACTCAAATTCAACTGATTCAGGACCTTAATTACATGCACAGGATCCATTGTGCTGTACAAAGTGACATATCGCAGTCGTGCCGCCTCATAGTTTCCACTTGCTCTAGGTTTCCTGGGGCAGTGATGATCTACAGAAGAACATCCCAAGGCAGGCACAGTGGAGTCATCTTAGAATTCCGCATATTATGGACTGTGATACTCTTATTATCAGACCAACTGAAGACCTGCTTTCCATGAGATATCTTTATTTAATGATTTCATAGAGCTTATGAAGTTGTTCCTTGGGACAAGATGCTGCCACCAAAACTCGATCCAGAAGAAACAACAGTGGAAAAGGCTGCTGACCCCCTCTCACAGTGTTTCACCCTGAAGAGATACGAAAGTGCACCAGCAATAACCCAGGTCAGTTTCACTCCCAGGAGGTAGGAAAGTGTGCTGGCAGTGCCCCGGTCAGGAAGTGTCCCCTAGCAGCTGCGTGTTTCTCACTGCTACTAACCAAACATCAAAGCCTCAAGTCACCTCATTCTTGAATCACATAAGCAGCCAAGTAAATATCTATGTTTATGGAGTGCCAAGCCCCATCTTCCTAAACAACTGCTGACTGCAGATACTTTAATATTATCACTATTGGAATTTCTAAATTTATTATTTAAATCTGACCTTTTTCTCAAAAGGCCTTTTACAGTGATTGGGTTTATACTTAAAATTACAAAAGAAAATATAAATAGCAAAGAAAAGGAGAAATGATTTCACTAGATAACCTGTGCTGAGAATCATTCTTGAAATAGGACCTCAAACCTAGCTCTGTGCTTTTCAAGGCAAAAGGGGAAGAACTTGGCTCAGATTGTCATGTGATATCATCTCTTAGCATGTGATAAAACAGAGCTTACTGAGGCATCAGGTGAGGTGGGCATTCTTTTCACCTCCAAACACAAAGAATTTACCACGTGGATTCTTGCATCCACACCACAGCCAGCATTACTTTTTCTAAAGTGTGAATATGTTCATGTTTCTCCATTGATTCAACCATCACATTACACAAAATGAAACCCATGCTTATTGACGTGACACACAGTCTACCTGAGCCCCTCCTGGGTCTCCTCTCTCCCATCCTCTTCCTCCTGCTGCTCCACTTTGCAGCCCAAATGTTAGGGCACATGGTTCTGTTCTCTCTCCACTGAGCTCTCTGATGCTCAGGTTTGTCCTGCTCTCTCCTGGGTCTTGCCCTTTGTGCACCATATTCCAGTGCCTCCAGGGCTCACTGTGCCAGGCTAAATCCCAAGCATTCTTCAGGTCTCATCCGAGCCCTCACTTCTGACCTCCCAACACTGGGTCATGTGGCACTACTCTGTGATTGTGAAGTTCCTTCCACATCCTTGATTCCCACATTCTTCTGTGCCTTATCTCTCCTTGGGCTTTTTATCATAATGGAGTTTTTGAATCCTTGCAATCAAAGGATTAAAAACAAATAATCCAGTTATGTTGAAATGTAGCTCTAGACACAGATACTTAGGAGGTCCATGAACCCCAGGTTAAGAGGACTATGTTATCTTGTGAACTTCTCCAATTTCTACAGTGAAAAATGATAATAAAAGAGGAAAAACATGACTCTAGTGTAAAAATTTAAGCCTGAATTTTCACATAGAAATTAAAGTTAATTGAAGGACAAAAAATTTTCATGCTCCTAATTATTTTTTAATGATTTCTAAACTACCTCAACATATTTTTATATCCATGTACAAAAATAGGCCATAATTTGCCATTTCTTGGTGTTAAATTATAGTAGTGTCCAAAGTCTTTCCCAGACATGAAGAGGTTCAAAGTTCAGGAGAGAGGCTGGGCTGGAGAGGGAGACAGGCCCTGCTGCAGAGCAGGCCGAGGGACCCCTGCAGGATGGAACTGACAATCACACCATTCCCATGGGCTTGGAGCCCAGTGAGGAGAATGAGGCAGATTCCAGCTATGGCAAAGCAAGTTAAAAGTAGGAGTCTGAGAGCGAAGTGGAGCCCACCACGAGTTCCTGGGGGTGCTTGAAGAGTGCTCCTCACAGAGAGCCTGGGCTCAGCTGTGATGTGAAGGAACGATAAAGGACATTGAACTTCTAGCTGAGAACTTCTAGCAGCTTGTTCATTAAGTATCTAACATTAACTTTGATGATAATTCTAGATGGTTGGTGGTCTCTGGGACAGATTTCAAACAAGATCATTCTTGGCACCCATCAAACCAGTCAATTTGTAAGTCTTCTCTCTTAAGGTTCTCATCACTGGAGTTTTCACTGTCGTTGGTTATTGGACTTGCCCATCAGTATAGGGTGGGAGGGGGCATAATTCCCTCACCCCACCCCCATGTTCCTGGGACAGAGCAGCAGGTGGTGGCTCAAGTGCTTGGGACCCGAATCCCAGTGCAGCTGCTCAGTGTCTCCTGCCCTCATTTTCTTTTAACCCTCCTTAAAATTTAGAATATTAGATATACCATGGACGTTTTAAAGCAAGGGATGCTTTATAAATGTTTTGACATGAATGCTTACCTATTTTGTGTTCCATGAACTTCATATAAAAGGAGTTATAAATTATTTTCCATCAACTTTTGTATCATACAGTTGGTTTGTGCTCCATTAATGTTAAAAACTATGCATTTATAACTGATACTTTCCTTTATTTGATTTGGTGCATTGAATCTAAAAAAATCTTGGTGTTTCTGACTTTGGAAATGTCACTATTTTATTTCTTTTGGTGGTGATGTTATTAACACAGCCCACCACCAAGATTATCATCTCTAATCATCTCTTCTACTTTAAATTCATTTTAAAATATTTTATATATGCAAAAAATGTATAAATAAGAACATGATATAAACTGTGTCCCTCCTCTCCAGCTTTAGAAGCAAAATACTGTGCAATAGAGGTGGCCCCTTTATAAACTGCTGCCTAAACACATCTGCCTTCCTCAGGGGTCCCAACTATTCTGGATTTGATGTTCTGCATTTTCATGCATTCTTTTAGCCCCGTAAAACATACTAGTTATTGTTAAACAATATATTGTATTGTGTTCCTTTTCTACAAAGTCAGTATACATGGTATCATATACTCATTTGTGACCCTTACCATTTTGTTCTGCGTTGTTAAGATTCAAACATGTTGACATCTGTGTCTCTCTGTTATTTTCTCTGCTATGTAGTCTTTCATTGAATGGATAAATCACAATGTATGTATCCATTCTCAGAATTTAATTTTTCCCTACCTTTTAGTACAGCTGGAACAATTATTCACATATCTTCATGTACCCAAGGATAAAAATGTATGTGGGAGAGACATTTGGTGAATCAGCTTAAGTTGCCACTTGGGACATCCACAACCCATAGTGGAAACAAGTCCCAGCTACCTCACTTCTCATCCAGCTTCCTACTAATGTGCATCCTGAGAGGTAGCAGGTGATGGCTCAAGTAGTTCAACCTCTACCACCCCTGTGCTTGACCTGGTTTGGGTTACAGGCTCCCGACTTCAGCCCCAGCCCTGGCTGTTGCAGGCGTTTGGGCAGTGAATCAGAAAACGGGGTTCTCTCCCTGTCGCTCTCCTTACTCTCCCTGTCTCTCTTTCAAAATAATTTTTTAAATATTTAATTAAAAATCAATATGAATCTTATAAATCTATGCTTAATATGTCTAGAATTTCTGGGTCAAGAAGTATGTGTGTTTCTACCTGGTGGGTGTTGCCATATTTTTCTCCAGAAGAGTTTTTTTTTTTTTTTTTTGGACAGGCAGAGTGGACAGTGAGAGAGAGAGACAGAGAGGAAGGTCTTCCTTTGCCGTTGGTTCACCCTCCAATGGCTGCCGTGGCCGGCGCACCGCGCTGATCCGATGGCAGGAGCCAGGAGCCAGGTGCTTTTCCTGGTTTCCCATGGGGTGCAGGGCCCAAGCACCTGGGCCATCCTCCACTGCACTCCCGGGCCACAGCAGAGGGCTGGCCTGGAAGAGGGGCAACCGGGACAGAATCCGGCGCCCCGACCGGGACTAGAACCCGGTGTGCCGGCGCCGCTAGGCGGAGGATTAGCCTAGTGAGCCGCGGCGCTGGCCAGAAGAGTTTTAACAATGAATTCACCCACTGGGAGGTGCTGGAATTCCAATTCCTGCACATGGTTAACAATGCCTGGAATTTTTAGATTAAAAATCAATTTTATGAATATGAACTTGTACTTCATTATAATCTTAGTTTATTTATGCCCAATTACTAGTAATTGTTTTTGCAAATTTGTGAATTACTTAGATTTTCATATCTGCAACTTATCTGCTAACTTATTTGCCACTTTTGCTATTGGGTTGTTATCTTTTTTGTTTTCATCTTTTATTATTCTGTATAAAAATTCTTTATTGGTAGCATTCATCAAAGTGTCTTCCTCTAGTCTGACTTTTCTACTTTAAGATACCCTTTGCTGAACTGAAGTTCTACATTTTATCATAACCAAATCCATCAATATTTTCCTTTAGTTCTTGTTATTTTTGTGATTTTAATAAAATATTCCCTACCCTGAAATAATTTTTTAAAAAGCTGTCTTTCTTTTTTCCTCATGATATTTAAAGTTCTGTTTTTCATATTTTTCTCTTTAACTGCTGGCTGTTCACCGTAACTTGTGATGTGTGCTGGGATCCACTTTCTCAACATGAGTAAGCCAGGCCCCTAGCGTAGTTTGCTGAAGAGACTTCACAGGAGAGTTCAGTCAGGGAGTTGTGGCCTGTTGGCTGCAGCCTGTGAGGGTGAGTCACAGTTGGAATTTTGCAAAAATGAAACAGAATAGAAAATATTCACGAATAAGCTGGAGTCTTAAAACAGAACTATATATTTTCAGCAAGTACCATGGCCAACAGTGAAGGGTGGTGTGTGGTGTGAGATAGACAGATTCAGCAAAGAAGCGATCCTTCTATCCAGGAAGAGATGGGTCCATCTGCCCCCAAAGGTTACATCCCACTTGCCGTCTGTGTGATGATGGCCAACGTGATGGCCATCGGCTCAGTGAGAGCCTTCACGTTACACAGTTCATTTTGTATTTACCTCGTCACAAATGATTGCAAAGCACATGCCGGGGGTGGGGCGGGGGGGGGGGTGACCCAGTCAGCCACATGAATAGTGTTTTCAAAGTTTTAGTTATGAAGAAATGTTATCAAGGATAACATTTCAAATCTTTGACAGTTGGAGCACTGTAATAAAACTAGTGTAAAATGCTCTTTATATGCGATTTCTTTTATTATTAGAAGAGAAAAGAATAATGAAGTGAATCTATACAAAGCCATAATCAAGTTTTGCAATGCGATCTAGGAATGCAAATAGTGACAATATTGAGAAGAAAACTGAGGCTTGTCAGAAAACTTGCATTTTATTGAGCCATATCTAAAAGTAATGTAAACCTTTTTGATAGAGATTATTTAAATATAGTTTTTAAATGTGTAAAATACATTTATAGACTTATAAATTTAATGATAATAAGTAAGAAATTGAAACATCCAAAACCATTCAAGATCCTCATGCATACAGCACATTGAAATTATTAATAACCCCATTCAAATATTTTTAAATAGAAGATTTTTACTACTAATTCTTAACACGTGAATGCTAATTTTTAAACCTTCCCTGGCATCTTTCTATTTGCCTACATGCAGTAAGGAGCCAATGGCTGCCCCAGAGGCTGAATGTTTTTATCCCTGCCTCTATGGATTCACTGCATTTTTGGTGACTCCTTAGCTGCTAAATGAAAGCTGGGGGTCCTGGTCAGTGCTGCCCTCCCACCCCAGGATCCTGAGGGCAGCACTCACCTGAGGCCTCGCCTTCCTCTATGCCAGTGCTGCTCCCAGAAGCCCCCACCAAAGCCTCTGTGTGAATGTTCAGAACAGTTTTATTCATTTCCTCGGTCGATAAACAACCAAGGCACACGGCAGCAGGAATGGGCAGGGTTCAGCATGCACGTGGGGAACACTGAGCAGCAGTGAAAGAAGGAAAAGGCAGCAGACAAGCAACGATTAGGATGGAGGTTAAACGCACTTTGCTCGGTGAAAGCAGCCAGTCCCAGAGGTTTATGTGTCGTACAGTTTCATTTATAAGACATTCTGGAAAAGGCAAAACTACATCTTTAATCATTTTTGTTTAGAATTACCAATTTTAGAGGCCAACTGACATAGGATATCTCATTTTGATTAAAGAATTATTATAATAATTTGATGTTTTTAACTTAACATCCATAAATCATTTTCCCATATTGTCTCTTTTCCCAAGTGTGAGTCCGAGTTCTAGAAGTAAATATATTCCTCTATATACGTAAGTAACATTTCTCACTGTTATTAAAAATCTAATACTTAGTCTGAATTGTAGTGTCTTTTAGCTCACTTATGTTTGTAATTCACTTTGTAGGACAAATGTGTATTCAACATAGTCCTAATATTTTCCTGGCACACTGTCTATTTAATGTCAGGAGTTTCATCAAATGTGTGTTACAGAGTTCGATTTTAAAATGAGAAGTGATATTTCTCAGTTATAGTTTGTGAGATAATATCTCATACTTTATTATTTGCCATATTTTGGTGCTGAACTACACCTTACACCATTTTTTGGTGCAGAAAACACTGTGTACTCATGAACACTGAAGTGCAGGAAATGCCATCTCTGATTTTTCTACATTTAGATTAGGCTTTGCATGGATGGTAACAAAGTGCATTAGCCACCACTGGGGGTCTTCCCCTCTTTTCTGACTGAAGGCTAACCAGGAACAGAGTAAATGCAAGAACATGGAGGACAGGTCTCCCACCCCGTTACTGTGGCCTCTGATGCCCTTCCGCAGAAGAGACCAAGGTTTCTTCTAGTGGCCCCAACGTCCCCAGGTCGCTTTGTGATATCAGTGCTACCTCGGGACATTGCACTGCCCCGTGGGCCCGTGGCCTGAGGCTGAGGCCCCTAGCCCCTAGCCCCTAGCCAGGTTCCCTCCCCTGTAGAAGCATAGAGCCGGCCTACACTTGGGCCCAGGTGCCACAGCGTCCCGTGGGGAACTGCAGCAACAGCCCACCCCTGTGCTCATCAATGCGGAACAGTGCTGCTCCTCATGTTGGGACAGAGTGAGCTCGGACCAAGAGGCACAGATCCTCTTCTCTGAAGAAGGGAAAACCACCTCCGTCTCCTAAGGCCCACTGTCCCACCACCATGCTTTTTCTTTTTGTATTGGGAGGTTTGGATCCATTTTGGGAAATAAAATTCCCTTTGGCAGTTAGAACACTGTCCCGCTATTCCTTATCAAGAACCGTGGGTCTTCTTTTCTTTTCACCCTGACAGTGGTCATGTGCAGTCCACAAATGCTGATGACGTGGACAACCCCTTTGGAGACATCACGTCTCTTGCCAAGCCTCGGCGCTCTAAGCCTCACTACACCAACACGGGCCGGTGAGTTGTGTTCAGAATCATTCCACTTGTTACTAAGGATGAAGCCTGGTGATGGACATTATTGTAAATGAGGGAATGACACGATGCCTCACCTGAAGGTGACTTATGAAGAGAGCCGTTTGTTTCCTGAGAGAAGCAGTGCTTGCCACAAAAGAGGGTACCGTTTTGGGGACTGACTCACCTGGGGCTCTGAGTAAGTCACTTCCTTTCTGCGACCTCACACCCTCCATCTGAAATGCGTGGGGCTAAATGCCGACGAGCGAGATGAAGGAGGGTGGGTGGATCAGTAACGTATGTCAAGCTGCTGTGTTGTACAGAATCCTGGGGACTAAGTTGTTGATTCTTCCACACACCCTGAAAGGAAATTACTGCTGTTCAACGTGGTAATTCTAAAAACTGTAAGGAAGCATTCGGGAATAAAACCAATTTAAAAAATATTCTTCAAACACAAAAAATTTAACAATGTTTCTCTTTTGAAATGTATGTTTGAATATTTTTATATTTATTTATACTTAAAACATATTTGAATTTTTAAAGGTTTTATGAAACATTCTGGCTAAAGAATCAAAACATACTCTTTTGGGCCATTCTTCAAAGTTTGTAGAGTAATCTGCAACGTTTTCCAAAATGTGCTTTAAAAACTAAGCGTTAACATGAATTGATGGGGAGTGTGTCCTTCCATCCCATCTTCCTGTTAATTTCTGTTTTTAAAGTGAAATTATGAAAGATCATGTGAAATCTGATTTGGACACTAGAGGGCCTCCAAGGTTGCAAAGTTTCTTCTTTTGATCTTTTTGAAATTTTTTGACAGAATCTTAACCTTTTAAAACAAAGAAGTTTTTTCCATTTTTATTGTGAAATATTTATATATACAAAAAGGTATAGTGTAAATATAACATAAAATAGCAACAAATAGCATGTATACCCCCATTGAGCTTCAGAAATAAGATTTACTGGCCAGCGCGGCGGCTCACTAGGCTAATCCTTCTCCTGTGGCGCCAGTAGCCCAGGGTCTAGGAGTTCTAGTCTGGGTTGGGGCGCCGTATTCTGTCCTGGTTGCTCCTCTTCCAGTCCAGCTCTCTGTTGTGGCCTGGGAGTGCAGTGGAGGATGGTACAAGTCCTTGGGCCCTGCACCTGCATGGGAGACCAGGAGGAAGCACCTGGCTCCTGGCTTTGAATTGGTGCAGCACCCGCCACAGCAGCCATTTTGGGGGAACCAACAGAAGGAAGACCTTTCTCTCTGTCTCTCTCACTGTCTAACTCTGCCTGTCCAAAAAAAAAAAAAAAATTTGCTAAACTCTTTTAAAGCTCCTCTTCCCCCCGCAACCTCTGTGCCCCAGCTCCCCTTCCCCCAACCCAGAAGTCATCCCTATTAGCCTTTATGCTTAACCTTTCCCTGCCTTACTGTATGATTTTACTAGAAAAATATGAAGCTGAGCCAAGTACTGCGTCATTTGCCCAGCAGGTCACTAGCTGAAAAGACTGCATTCCATATGATGTCCGTCGCATAAAATCAGACGTCAAGGAGCACGTACACTTGCTTTGTGCCAGAGACTAGAGTACCATCAAATGCAAGTGGTTTTCTGAACTTTCCCATCAAAAAGTTTCTTACAAAGAACTGTCTTTAGCATGTTAGCTGGGTCTTCCCCGTGATCAGTGGCACTTAATCACAGCTTGCAAGCCAGGCCGCACCCCTCCCCCTTTGATGGAGTCATTCCTGAGGATCAAGGCTCCTGACTCTTGAGTCTAATGATTCCTTCCTTGAAATCACTCGTTTCCTTACAGCATAAGCATTTTCAAATTCCCCTCCTTAATTGACTTTGTTTCTCATCACCAAGTCATCTGACATGCTCAGGTTTTATTGGCGGTGACTTCAGTAGTTTAAAATAGCCTACTGGTTCTATGGTAGAATGGAATCTAATCATCATAGAGAAGTGAGTAACAGTAAAACCATTCTGGCACAAAAACATGAGTCTAATTCACATTTGGCAGGTTCCCACCTGTCATGTGCATTTCTGTTCTTGCATTGGAATATTTACATGGCTGTGATCATGTTACCTATAACAGTTTTAGCAGTTTAGCTTCACAGAATAATTATGGGCACATATTTTCATGAATTCATCATAATCCCTATTGGGGCAGGTGTACTGTAATTGACTAGCTCATTAAGTTTGCATATGTAAATTGTTTCCATTTTTTGCTATGATAAATAATGTCCTCAAACCCCTTTTGCGTGAGTCATGATTAAAAATGATTACTTAAGGAAGCTTCCTTCAAATAGATTCTGGGATGAAAACGTACATTCTTGGCCCTTAGCTGAAGCCTTTCCTGGCAGGGTGTGTGCCCAGCATGCCTGTTCCCCTTCACTGTGGGAGGGGACGCCTTGAGCACCCCCATTTCCCTTCCCATTGTGCTCGGTACAGAAATAATTCAAGTGTTTTGCACTGTGAAAGGTCCATTTGCATTCCCAGTAGTAAAAGGTTTATTTCTTTATATACTCCTCCTCATGTGTCCGTGAATGTGCATGTGTGATATGTGTGCATGTGCATGTGTGTATGTGTGTGGAAGACTGAACTGGGTACTGGCCATTGTCCCCAGATTAAAATCTTTGTCGCGGCCCCATGGTATTCCACCACAGGCCTGATCAGGTTTGTGTCTGCTAAGTCACGCCACAGACAGTATATCAAGAATCATCTGGCCATTCCTGTAGAACACAGCCCCACAATAGGACTGTTGCATGAATTTTCTCATTGAAGATGAAATATTTTCTCATTTTTAGGCATGCCCAGCTATTAGAAGGCACTTAAACTTACAGAACTCAGAATATGTGTGTGGTTTCCACCGCAGTTCCTCCTAGTTGTAACCAGAGGCTAGGTCAAGAGCTGGGAGAGTCCAGAATATCTGTCGGGTTCAGCAGGACGCACTGAAGCCTGCGCACTTTTTCAGTAAGTGTGTGCTGTGTTTACTGCCTCTGGGCACTGCTCAGCATTTCTGAACAAGTGATTCAAATTCACTCTGATGTGTAAGGAGTGTCAAGGAGAACGGTTCAGGTAAGACTGAACTAAGGAACCCCATGCACATTTTTTCCCCAAGTCTGATTTTATTTTCTCCTTCTCTTTAACATAAGAGCTGCAATCTTTGCAAGAGCTCCGTGAGCGGGGCGGAAGGACGGTCAGTTCCCTTGAGTAGTAATTTCATAACGCTGGGTGGCGTGAGTGCTGTGCAGTCGGGAGTCATCACAGAGCATCAGGACAGCTCTGTGCAAGACCTGAGCCCAAGGTCATTGCCCTTTCCTAAAAGCTGCTCCGAGGGGGTTCTTCTGTGAAGGTCTTGAACGTGGGAGCCCTCCCTTGACTACTCACTGCGTGGCATCCCACCCTTGTCTTCCCAGGGAAGGGCCAAGTTCAGTGCAGGCCCAGGAAGTGGCACAGACCAAGGCCAGGCTGGCAGGGACCGCGTCTCCTCACCCCAAACCCACTCCGGCAGTCGCCTTTGCTGGTCTCTGGGAAGCATGCAGCAGCTTCTGCTGGGCCATGCTCCCCCAGGTTGTCATCTTTCACGGCAGGACATCCAAGGCTGCAAATGCACGGTACTTTCTCACCTCAGCGATGTCTGTGAGGAAGCATCTGCAAAGAAAGAGGAATTGTCCAGCATGGGTTTCCAGGCAGGCCTGGCCGAAGGTCTGAGCTGGGAAAAGGAAGGCCTCCCTGCCCGGCACTGGGCTGTGTTGCAGCTTAAAAAAAGAAAGACTCGCACCACAAGCCAGGTTCAGGACTGGCTATGAATAGTAGTTCCTTCCATGAGCCAACACTTCTGCCTTTCAGACCACTTTCACATCTACTCCCTCATTTGTTTTTCAAAAGAGGGTGAGGAGGCCAGCCCTGTGGGAACAGATCTGCCACCATTTTGCAGATGAGGGGGCTGAGGCCAGAGGAGATGGCACCCAGGACTACTCACTCATTCCAGGAGCTCTGCAGTCTCGGGGAGGCGCCTTCTAATCCCCAGGGCAGACCCGGGGCCTCGGCCACTCTCAGGGGCCTTTGCCTCCAGCAATGGCCTGTTCCTGGGCCTGGGCCTCCCCAAGAATATCAAAGCCTTGTCTTAGGTATGTCTATGTCCCCTCCTAAATGAAGGTTCTAAGAGCACAAAAGGAAAAATCTCTCTGCTCGCCAGTGATAACAATAACTGTAAAACTATAATAATTCTTGAAAAATATCTTTGGGCAACATCATCTTAAAACATTGAGAGAAACACAGTTCAGCCACCAAGTGACGAGAAAATGGTTTGTTTTATTTCCATTTGCTCATTGGCCAGGAAAGTCAGAGAAATCAGATCTAGTCATGGCCCCACTGTCTGGCAGTCCCCGACTTCACCCTCCCTCTGAGCTCAGCGTGGTCTTGCCCTTATCTCAGTCCCTGGGCCAGCCCTGCCTGAAACTGGAGCTGGACCCCCTCTGTTCCGCTGCTCCCCCCCTTCACCCGCCTTTCCTCTTCCACTGATTCTGTACCCACCATGTGCTGGGTGCTATGCCAGCCCTCCTGTGTGCTGTCTGCTCCACACGCCTGCAAGGCAGGGGCAGGCACCCTGACTATTGGTAGACAATGGAGGGGGATGGGGTGGCGTCCTCAGCTGGGGTCTCCAGGTCACTGATCAGAGTGCCCCGGAGGGAGGTCAGTGTCTGCGGCACACACCCCGTTCATGCTTTGCGTCTCTGATCTTCCCGCTCGGTTTCTGTAGTGCCGTCCCTGTCCATTCTTAGGACAGACTGCTGAGCGTGCAAGCTGTCAGGGGCTAGGCCTGCTGGATTTCTGCCGAGACTTGTGCCTGATGGAGAGAAGCTCCCAGTTAGAGATTGTCCCATGGACTTGAACTTGCACTTACACCCGCACCCTGAATAAATGCCCTCCATCTGAGCTGCCAAGGCTCTCCTGGCTAGCCCAGGCCTTCTAGGATGGGGTCCAGTTCTGACACTTGCCAGCTTGCTTGGCTCTGGGCACATTGCTTGGACTTTCTGTGCCTCAGTTCCTTTGTCTGTAAAGTGGGCATCATGACAGGACATCTTACCAGGGTCATTTCATGTACAGCACTTAAAAAGGCTCGTGAGTGTCAGGACTGCAGTTTAGAGAGAGAAGTTGTATGCTTGCCTAAATTTTCTTCCACATTCCCACTGCATGTATTCGGCATATAACATGGTTTTTCTTATATTTTCCTTAATTTTTATTTAGCTTTTAACTATATACTATCTGTTGTTGCCTTTTCTAACTGAATTACTTTCCAACTGACGTCTTTATTTTTTGAAATTATTCAAATTCTACTTAATTATGTTAGAAAAACTTTGTTAGAAAAATAGTTGCAAAGTTGGGCAACAATCCGTTTAACTTCACTCTTCAGTAAATAAAATCCAAGATTATTATTTGGGAAGAGGGCTAGGCCTGGAAGCCATGGAGCAAGGCCGGCGGAGAGGCTGTCTCCTGTTTAAGCCGCTGCCTGTGTCTCTCCACTCAGGGGAGGAGGAGCTAATCTGAAATCTGCGGCTAAGCTGGAAGCCATCGCCCAGCCTGTGCAGCGCACGGCCTTACACCGCTTTGGCTCCGCTGCCTGAAAGCTGCCATTGGCTCGTATGCGCTCGCGGCATGAGGTCGCTGCGTGGTACTTCTGATGCCAGAAACTCCCCATGATGTCCCCACACAAGGGTTAAATGCAGTCAGTTGGAAGCAGTATGAGAGGACATATGTTGTTTATATTCAAATGCTTGGCAGTTCATTAAGCAACTGAATTCCTCCTGCCTAAACAGCTAATCGGTGTCCTGCTCTGTGGCCAGCACCTATTAGATGTGATGTCACAGCCGCTCTGGTGGAAGGCTGGATGCCACTTGGCGTCACTAACCTGCCTGGTGCCCTCGGGCCCCTCACTGAGGGCATGTCGCTGTGCCCGTCCCTGGCTTCCTGGCTGCTCTGACGGAGTGCAGCTTCAGTGACATCTTCCTTCCACAGGTGTCTCAGAGGCCGTGGAAAAAACCTCTCTCACACAGGAAGGGGCTTTCCTTTGTAGCACGCAAGGACGCTTCAGAGCGTGTTTGGGGCAGAGTCACACACATGAATAATTTTGCCCATTTGTGGTTACCTCTCTAAATTACAGCTGTACTTTTTCAAGAAAAAGCCACGCCATCCCAAAGGGCATTGCCCAGGCTGTGGCAGGCTTCATTCTCTCAGCTGAGTCCCTCCAGTGAGCTGACCAGGCTCTCAGCTTCCTCGCACACTGGAATCATCCGGAGAACTTGGAAAGCCCCCATTTCCAGGTCACTCCGGTTCAGTCTGGCACGAGTGCCCGTGAGACTGCAGGTTCAGCACCGACTGCAAACTGTGTCTTAGCGTCTCTGCAGCTGTTTGTCCTGGGTGAACTTTGTATCCTCACCTGCCAGGCCCCTACTTGCTATGTGTTTTATTTCTTTAAAGCGGGAGCAGGGACCATCGGCCAGTGGGCCCTATAAGGCCCACAAAATCGTTTAGTCTGGCCTTGTCAAGGCAGGTGCAGGCAGGACTCGAAATCCAATGAATCTATAACAGGCTACTTTTCTTTTTAAAATTTTATTTATTTACTTGAAGAGAGAGAGGGAGAGACAGGATGGAAGATCTTGCATCCATTGATTCCACAGCCTAGATGGTAGCAACAGCCAGAGCTGGCCAGGCTGAAGCCAGGAAGCAGGAGCTTCAGGAGGATCTCCTACAGGAGTGGCAGAGGCCCAGACACGTGGGCCGTCCTCCACTGCTTTTCCAAGGCCATCAGCAGCAAGCTGGATCTGAAGTGGAGCAGCCGGGACATGAACCGGCACCCTCATGGGAGGCTGACATACCCAAATGACTCAGCAGAAAGAGTGCACCCCACCCCTGCTTTAAAATCTGGCATTTCAGTTAGAATTAGTTGAGCACCTATTAGGTGCCAAGCACTTAGCAGCCTGCTTTCACAGTCAGTTAATTCCTTGAGTCCTCCGAGCACCCCTAAGGAGGTGACCAGGCTGGCCCACAGAGCTTTCCTGTCTGAGAACAGAAGCTGACGCTTAGGGTGGGAGCTTCCCATGCCCTCTTACTGCCTTATGTTCCTCATCTCTCAGGACTCGATTTGTACCACTTATCCTGGTACTGTCCTTGGCATAATCTTCATTCACCCTGTGCGTGGCAGGGCATTCCTGATTTCATTGGCTTCAAGCCAAGGAGCCATCACCAACAGTCACAGAATCGCACCCTTGGAAGAGAACGGTGTGCCTGAGGAGTGCCACTGCTTGCCTAGCGCACGGTGTCCTCCCTAACGGTCTGGTCCTCCTGCACAGTCCATGTGGGAACGACGCCAGCACGTGCAATCCGAATGGCCTCTGGTTCCTCTTCACTCTCACTGGCCCCTTCAGGTCCATGTCCTGGCGCAGGCCACAAGGCCCAAGAGCTCCATCCAAAGCCCAGATGGGAGGGGAGGGCAGGGGAGGCTCTGCACCCCCTGCTAACCCCTGGGCGTGCACCCATTTCACCCACTTTTCTGTCTGCCTCAACACCTGGCGCTTTGAGGAGCAGCCTCCCTGAAGCTCTGCATTTTAAAAATTACTCCTAAGACGGTGGTTCTGGAGAATGCTTTCTTTGGTGATCGGATGTGGGGAAAGGATGTCAGTGGGGCACCCACTCCTCCCCTCTCCAGAGGCTGTTGCTACTGGCTTGCATTTGTTCTGCTTTGAATAAGGAAGCATGTCACTGGGACATCTTACTCGCAAAGGCAGACCCTGGGGTGGGAAGCGCAAACCACTGGGTGAGTAGAAACGGCGACCCAGGTCGTTCAGGATGGTGGCCTTTCTGCTTCCCCTCCCCACCCCGCCCCCTGAAGCCAGCACAGCAAGCAGAGGCCGGGACACTGGTATGAAGCCACATGGATGATGCGTCACTTGGCCTCATGACAGCATCTGTGAAGGGTGTGTTCTTGAAACTCAATTTAATGCGCATTTCCCTTAGCTCCCTGCCGTGGAGGCACTGTGTCATAAGCAGCACACAGGGCTCAGCCTCATGCAGGTCCTGGCCCTGTGATTCAGCCTCACCTGTGCCCTAGGAAATAATCTAGGTAGACCAGTTGTGTGCTTCAGTGACAGCCATGAGTGTCTCCATATTCCTCTGAACCATGCACTCGAATTACTGGGCACCTGTCTGTCTTTCCCAGAGAAGGCTCTTAAACACACACGGAGTAACCTTCCCCCATGTCCGCATGCTTTCTTCCCTTCTCCCTCTGTCACTGGTCAGGAAAGGACAGGACTGGGACAGCTTAGGACAGCTGAATGGTCTGGAATTAAACAGAACAGAAGAAGCCACCTGTGCTTTGCCCATGCAATGTTAGGAAATCACCTGAGGGGCCACGTAGTCCATCAGCGACGATAAAAAAGACGTTTGATAAAAAATAACAGATGTAAATGCACAAGGAATCTTCAAAAATTCGTGGAACATGGATTACAATATAAGTTCATTTTGCTGCAAGAACTATTGAAAGTGTACAAACAGGACCTTCAGAATGTTCATAGAAAACTCAGATGTTGGGAAAACAGCAGAATTCCAAAGCTTTTTGCTCCGGAATGAACTCCTCTCTTCCATCCATGTCCCATGAACTTTCTGAAGTCCCCTCGGTGCTTGTCCAGGGGCGTGTGTGGAGCACGGATCTGCTGCTCAAGAACTGGTGTCTTTCTTCATTAGGGAACTGCTCAGCAGTGAGTGGTGTATGGAAAAGACATGCAAATATAGACTAACAGGGAAGCCAGCACTGGAGATGAGTTTTCTCAGCCCCCCTGCAGGGCTGCATGCGTCAGCGCAGTTGGTGCCTGCACTTCTCCCTGGCTGCACAGCCCGAGCCCAGAGCTCATCCGGGAAGAAAGATGAGCCTGCACCCTCCTTTGTGCTCCTGTTTGAGTGATTGTTGCCATGACTGGGTCAGAGATCATCCTTTTAATTTCCTCTCTTCCCCCTCTTTTAATTTCTCTCTCCAGTGCTGCAAATATCCCGGGATATACTGGCAAGGTTCATTTCACAGCCACCCACCCAGCAAATTCTAATATTCCACCAACAACCCCGTCTCCAGACTCAAACCTGCACTGGTGAGTGTGAATCTCACTGCTTGGGATGCTCAGAGACCCTGAGGAAGGAATCCTAATCATAGCTGTTCCCGTAAAGGCCAATTAAATGTAAGGGTAAAGAATGTAAGTTTTAAAAAATGAGTCAAATCCAAAAAAGGAGGTACCGATTTTCCTCCTGAGGGAGACTGTTAGGCCTTGCCCCTGTGACCTTTTGGGAATCTTACCCCAAATTCCATTACGAACAGATGTGGATGAAAGGTGGCACTGATTTGCAGAGAAGAGCTTTGAGCATGGAGGGGACAGCAATTTGTCTGTGAGCCTCCAGGTTTTTCCACCCCACTCTCGGGCGAGACATGCCACTTAGAAGCCTGGACCATACTTACATGAGCACATACTTACCACATGGAAACCGTCACCTTGTTTTTCTAAAGAGGCAAAAGTCTGTACGTGTGTTTTTCAACCTCGCCCTTGCACACGGAGGACAGAAGCCGCGAGCCGGGAGGTTGCAGGTAGCTGGCTGCTGCGCCGCAAGCCGTGGGTGAGAAGCAGCACCTCTGGCTCCTCACAGCTCACGCCGGGAGCGTTTGAGGGACGTCCTGGCCTCACACAACTGATGACACAGCCATGAGCCCAGAGGCAGGTGTGGCAAATGAATCAGCTGTGGGAGTCGGACTGGAGATGCGGCGGCGGGCGCAGCTCTCCCCCAGAGGGTGCCTTTGTCTCCTGGAATGCTGAGGAATCCGCTTGGTCGTCACGTGTGGACTGGGCATCCCCTCTGGGCAGGCACCATTCAAGACACTGAACAAACAGGCTGACCAGAAAATGTTCCAGCCCTCAGGAGCTCACGTTCTGGTGTGAAAGTTGGCAGATGAGGAATGGAAGAAATAAAATCTGGGGTCGTCCAGTGTGCCTTGCACAAGACAGGCTGAGCTGCCCGAGCTGCCTGGGAGGTGGCCTTCCAGGGGAGGGGCCCAGCTGGAGCCCGTCTTCCATCGGCTTCTGACACTGCCAAGAGGTGGTGGCTGCAAGCGGCCAACTGCCCCGCAGGGCTCTGGCTTCTTCCAGGGCAGTCTTCTGTCCTTCTTCTGAGCCAACATGTGCTCCTAGGGCTGCAGGCTCCCAAGAGCTCACCTGCATGCCAACTGAAACAGGTGACCCGTACAGGAGACGCCTGGCATCAGTGCTAATGCTACTCCTGCTGGCCAGGTGCTTCCCAGGGGCCTGGTGCTCCTCCCTGTGGGTCATGGCTGCTAGCTCAGGCCACTGTCCCAGGATCCCTGTGAGGACGGGACTGTTACTCTCCCCTGTACAACTGAGGAACAGCTGAGGCACACACAAACTGCGGGGGCCATGAGGAAGCAGGTGACTCCAGTGGGCACTCTCGGGGGAGCAGGCCTTGCTCTGTCCGAGGGCTCAGCTGCCTGTGTGCAGGGGTTGATGGACTGCAGGGCCCAGCAACAGGCTGCCGTGCATCGTGTGGGCATCGCGGGCCAGCGGCTCACCTCTGTGCGAAGGAAAGAGAAGCGGGGGCCCGTGGGGCTTCGTCGGCACCCGTGCATCTGGTGTGACGGCCACCTGGAAAGACAGAAAGGAATGCACGGAAGGACGTCATCAGCTGTCTAGGCCAGCGTTTCCCACTCACGGCACTCTGGAGAGGCGTTTCTTTCTGGTCTTAATAATATTTACATGCATCATGTTTTTAAAATGAATTTTAATGTTATTTCTCTGGCATACAACATGATGTTCTAAAGAATGTGTAGAAAAGTGGATACTGGAGTGAAACAAAGTGGCAGCGGCCATGTCACCGCGAGGTCTACTTCTGCCACGCGGCTGGAGCAGCTGTAATCTCGCCGTTGAGCGAAATGCTGAATCCGGAACGGGTGCTTCAGGGCAGTTCTCCTGCCGCTCCCACGTCGACACTTGTTCATCCGCCGCGTGTGCCGCTTCCTGCCCCATCCTGCCCCTCACAACCGCACGGTGTCCTGCATCTCCGAGTGTCTGTTTTGTTCTTTTGTGTGTGTGTGTGTGTGTGTGTGTGTGTGAGTGGAGATTCCACATCAAGTGAGATCATGCAGGGTGTGTCTCTGTGACTGGCTCATCTCAGGATGCCCTCCAGTTCCGTCTGTGCTTTGGGAAAGAGCAGGTGCACCTCCCTTTTCAAGGCTGAATACCATTCCTCCCTGGGGCACACACGGGTGGATCCCAGGCACCGTGGATGTTGGGATGCAGCTCAGAGATTGTTCGCAAGGGAAAGCAAGCATTTCTGATGTCTCACCTCTTCAGTTCACACTCTGACCTCACCCCAACATCCTGTCCCTCTGCCAGGGCTCCACAGCCACACAGTCATGCTAGCCAGCGTGTGGTTAGAGGCTCCTGTTATCTTTCAGATCTCTCTCTCTTTCTCGGTGGAAAACACCCCTCGCTGTTACTACTGGAGAAGGAGTCAGGATCTTTCGGCAGGACGCCCCTGCGGAGTCAGTGATGCAGTGCCCATCTCACACCAGCTGTAGCTGGCAGCTGTGGCCCTGGATGGCGATCTGGGCCCCTCCGGGGCTCTTGTTCTGAGGGTGCAGATGCAAGTCTACTAGCCGTAAGGACAGCAGCAGAGGGCCACCACACTGAATGGCTGTGCGGGTGGCCACGCCCCAGTCTGCACCTCGGCATTCACCCCTCAGGAGAGCTACCAGCGGGCAGGAGTGCTCTGAACGCCAGGATGGTGCCCCAGCAGGAGCCCTGCTGTCTGTAATTAGTCCAGACTGTGCCATCAGGAAATCGGGCCTTCAAGCCTCCATTCTGAAGCAACACCTTGGATTCTTTTGTGACACTATGTTTAAATGTTTCCTAAAAGTTTCCAGTGAAAGCGTGAGTTCAGGTCTCTGAGTGTCATGAGAACTGTGTGAGCTCCTGCTGGTTGCATCTAGTCAGTCTGATGTGTTTTTTTTGTTTTGTTTTGTTTTTTTCTATTTCTAGACCAGGCACCCCAGGAACTCCTGAATGTTAGCCTCATCCACACCCTCTCTGCTTCTCTGTAATCGGTTCCTGTCTCACTGAGAGCCCTGGCCCTTCCCAGCAGTGGCCGTCTTCAATCCTCTCCTGTCTCACTGAGAGCCCTGGCCCTTCCCAACAGTGGCCGTCTTCAATCCTCTCTCAGCACCTTGGCTCCCAGTCCCTTCCCAGAAGACAGTCTCCACTGTGGCTGCCTTGGCTGACCAAGGTGACCTTAGGTCCCCGGGCGCGGTGCCCTCCTCCTCACTCATCCCAGCCTCCATCCCCACCACCACTGGGCTCCCTTTCCACCCAGGAAGGCAGGGTCTTCTAAAAGCATCAGCGCCCCCTCCCTGCTCCCCTCCCCCTTCCCGCCTGCGTGTGCTCACTTGCCCTGGGACTCGCCCCTTCCAGCTGGCCGGTCACTTGGGAAGAAGCCCAGGAGAGCCTCCCGCTGGCCCCCGATTCTCTCCTCTCCTTCCTTTCCTGACAAACTTCTTTCAAAGGCAAACAGCCACTCTCCTGGACTCCCTGCCTCCACTTCCCCCAGCCCACTCTCTCCTTGACCTCGCGCGTCTGGATTTGGGCGCCAGTCAGGAAGTGCAGCCTCCAGTCTTCTGGATGGTGGACTGACAAGAGGACAGGGGCCAGGGGCATTGCAGCTGTTGACGCAGAACATGTGGGTAGCACATTCGCCGCGGAGCTCTGGTTGGCAAGGTCGCCGCCAGGCCTGAATGTCAACACAGAGGGGCCATGTGGTCCCCATCCCACATTGTGAGCGAGGTGTCCAGGCCCCCATGGTGCCTTAGGAGCCCTTCAGGGACAGGATGCAAAATCAAGAAGAAAGAAACAACTGGAAGAGTCTTGAAGCGAGGAGGCCTGTGTGTGAGCAGGCCATGGAAGGGGAGTGGGAGTGTGCAGGTTCACGAGTCGGGCATACGGGCACGGTGCTCCCCGCCTCCGCTTCCTCCACAGTCCGGCCTCTCCACAATGCAGCCGCTGCAGGAGTAGGGCTTCCTCAGCAGATGCTTCCCACAACGCCGTGAAAATCAGCGCTAGTGCTTCACGACCATCGCGGCAGGAGACAGGGCATTGTGGGTCCGTTCCACGCTAGCTGTGCAACTTGTTGCTACATGCAGACATCACGTGGTTTGTGTGGATTCAAGCCCCAGAAAATTCCCAGCCAAGCCAACACCACTCTGGACCCAGGGGCTGGGCTCAGGGTGGCTGGCACCACGGTGTCACCGCCAGGGTGACAGTCCTGCGAATGACCACTGTGACCTTAGGAGCACCAGTGACCAGTGGGTGAAGCCTCGTTTGCATAGTTTTCCATGTGTTCAGTTATTTTCTTTGTGTGCATAGTATTGCACACGTTCACAGTTAATTTTTTAATTCTCGTGACAAGTTTGGTAGGACGGATGTATCGCCAGACGCAGGGAGACCACGGCTTCAGCCCTCGGTCAGCGTAATGCAGACCTCACCCTGCAGCAGCTCCTGGTGTGGTGGGGCCTCCCGCGAGGCCCGGCCCCTCCCACCACCACCGTCGTCTCCACGCCTCTGTTCCCCCTTCACACCCTTCCTCAGCCCCTAGAGGCCCGGGTGTGGTCCCCCTTCACACCCTTCCCCAGCCCCTAGAGGCCCGGGTGTACCCCCAGAGCCCTGGACCACCCAGGCAGAGACTCCCTGCAGTGGCCATCTCTCTGTAGACCCAGCTCCTTCTTAGTACCTGGAATTTTACGCACAGCAGGTTTTCGGTCAGTGAACCTAGGTGCATTGTCATGTGGGAAACGCCACAAACACAACTGAATGTGGCTAGGAGTAGCTCCGCCCTCCTTTTCTGCTTTCCTCTCGCACTCTCCCTCTCTCTCCCCCTCTGTCTCTCGCTCCCTCCCCTCTCTGCCTTGTAGTTATGGGTCCTTATTTGGATGACAGATGAGGATATATGTTTCTAATGTTTACTTCACGTGTCATTTCTGTCTCCCTCCATCCTGGCCTAGTGTCTTGCGGAAAGAAATGAAAGTTGACGTCTTTCGGCACCAGGCGCCGCTGTCCCGGATGGTCACGACAGTGAGGCCCTACAACCCCTTCAACAGGAAGGAGAAAGAAACCGTAGGCTACTGACAGCGGACTTCAGGGCTGGCCTCCTGGAGACAGGTGCTGTGCAGGGTACCGTGGAGAAATAAAGGAGCCAGGCGTGTTCCCAGTGCATCTGTCGGTCATGTGACCTGTGGCGAGGCCCCAGCCTGTCGCTCCCCCCGACCCCTGGCCTACCTGCTGGGCTCTGGGCCAGGCTGCACCCTCCCACCAGGGCAGGCAACACCCCTGAGGGCTCCAGCTGCTCGGGCTTCGCTGCAGAAGACTCGGCTTTGGGGTTGACACTGGTCTACCTGCAGCTTTCCCGGCCTGACCCCACCACAGCAGTGCAGGGAGCCTGAGTGCAGAGCAGACATGGTAGATTCGGAGACCCCGGAGGTGAGCCCACCAAACCCCTCCCGATGCCAATGGGAGAGCTGAGCTATGGGAGAGACGGGGCCTTCTTTACTCAGGGGACAGCGGCACGTGGGGCCAGTGGCTGCGAGGCAGAAGGCGGAACGCGCTCTTGCCTGCTCCAGTGTTTCTCTTTGGGAGAGAAGCAGCCTGCAGGCCCCCGGGGAGTCAGGCAGGAAGGACCCCACGGGCTACCGTCAGGTTACAGTGTGGTCAGAGGGGGCCTCGACCAGAGCCCGCCAGGTGTGTACGGGGACCTGGCGAACCCTGCGTTCTCTCACACAGCTGTGTGTGTGTGTGTGTGCGCGTGCACACACGCGGAGCGTGTGCGGATTCTACACACGGTGGTAGAGCCTGTTAGAGGTCACCAAGTGCCCTCCTACAGCCCACAGCCATGATGACTGCCGCAGGCATCTCACAAAACCTCCCTGCTCTCTGAATACAGTGGACGGGGGCCGGGAGAAGGGAAGTATGAGCACACTGCAACAAGTTTGTGAATTAAAAGATAACTTTATTTTGATGCCAAAACATTCTGAAATGCTCCTGTAGTTTTTTCATAATCCTCGTTTCCCATGAACTTTGGGAAGAGCCCTCAAATGCCTGGATTTCAAACTTCAGGCACCAAAATAAACTTACCTTTTAGTTCCATTATCTGCGGACTTCCAGCGGTACCCCATCTTTACCTATGGTCACTCAGCTAACAGTGGATCTGTGGCTAACACCCAGGTTTTCTGAACTCAGGTCTCACGCCCGCACCCTCATTCCTCTCCAGAGTGGGCACCTCCCTGCAGTCACTGGCCTGGCTGCGTTTCTCAGCGTTTCCACCTGACTCCTCCTCCTCAGGTGCCCAGACCTAACAAGCACCTGTACAGTGGTTTGGCCTTGCTTCTCCCACAGGAGAGGGACCTGGTGCTGTTGTTCTTGCAGCCTCAGTGGACGGTGAGCCAGATTGGCCGTTGGTTCCTCTGCTGGGGACCTCCTCCTGAGGACCTGGCTCACCGGCCAAAGAAAGGAATGGCTTCTCCTGCCTGGATCTTGACGGCTTATTGTTTTCAGAAAGTGAAAGTCTGCAAAGAAAATCTGGCCAAATTAAAAATCATCAACTTTGGAGGAGTCTCAGCACAATACAAATAGGGCTGTGTCAGCGCTGCCCAGGAAGCAGACTGATGTTGGGCCTCAGACGACAGCTGCCGTGCGTCCCAGGCCGGCCACGTTGTCAGGTGTCACCGCTCAAACTCCTCCCCCGAGGCCGTCCTGTGGCGGAGTGCAGTGACGCCTGATCTCAGCGTGATGCCGGCGGATGTCATTTTTCCGTTCTCTGTGGGACAGGTAACAGAGCAAGCCGAGCCCTCCAGAGCAAGCCGAGCTGCTTCCAGGGGGTGCCGGCTTGTAGCATCCCTGAGCCTCGCCCTGCAAAGCGAGACGCAGCCGCGGTCCGCGTGTGCGGGCTTCTCGGCTCTCCGCAGCCCAGCGCCCAAGGCCGGCCCGGCAGAGCATGGGGCAGCGGTGGGCCTGTCTCTCTGACTGGCATTTGCAGTACTGGGGCTTGTCTGGCGAGCAGCCCACCTGAACGCCATAAAAATCAAGGAAGACAGTCTCGGGGATAGGAGTCTGCTCCGCAGATGCTGAATTCCGGGCTTGGATGATTTCCACGCCCCACGAGCCGGCACAGCGGCGCCCACTCAGAGTGGCGGCCTGCCCCTCACTCCCACTCCCCAGGCCCCTAAAGCATCGCCCTCTCAGCCTTTGTTTGTCCCCATGGATGACACAAACACAGAGAACCTCTGCCCTGTTTTAATGAAACTTGGGTGGGCAGTAATGTTAAAAATGATGGGTTCACCTGGAAGAGACCCTGCATGCGAATAGCCTTATTCTAGCAAGGGGGGTGTTGGAGTGCTTCCTTGTAGCAATTCACAGGACAGAGCCAGGAGGGAGCATGGAACCCGCAGTAGCGCAGAACAGCGTGCCTACAGCACAAACAGATGGCATCAGCTCAAACTCGTGATACCGAGTATTTGCAAACAGCAGGGGAAGCCTGTTGCTCCTGGGGTGCAGATGAACGCAGAGCATTGATGGCCTCGGCTCACTGGGAGTTCAGAGTTGGTTTGCAAGGCGCAGGAGGGAACGTGAAGTTTTCCAACAAGGACACTGAAGCCAAAAATCATGACAGGGAAAAAAAAGTCTTATAAAATATTTTTAAGACAAATCTGTTGGGAAATTAGAGAAAGAATTTATATTCTCATCATAAGAACAGCCAATGATTTTAAAAATGGATTCGCCAGTGAATCCAGCTTCGAAAGGATATTAACCCAAAACTTCCAAAAGCAGAAAGTGTGGATAGCCAGTGATTCGATGTGTGTGCCTCCGTCATCCTGGGGAACGACTGCAGTATTTCACGCTCCCCACAACCTGCTGCTGGTGAGAAGGCTGGTTCTGTCCCCCACAGGAGCTGACGCTGGCAACGCTGTTCCAGAGGGTGTTTGGCAAACGTTTCAAAAAGGCTTTACAAGTGCTGCATGTTTCGACTTAGTAATTTCACTTGTAGGGTTTTGTCAAGCAAATAATTGCACAAGTGAGAAAATATGTTTGTATAAAGAAGGTAAAGGTGCTGTGTTATGTTTGATTGAGAGAAAATACAAACAATGGAATGCCCATCAAGAGGAACTGGAGAGAGCATCGTACAGGAACACCTGCAGATCCACGGAACGCATCGAAGCAGGACACTAGAACTCGGCACCATCGCGGAAAGGTGCACCTGCAACACTGGCAAGTACAAAAGCAAATTTCACAGTAGTGTGCATTTAATTCTGCTGTTTAAATTTTATATAAATTGATATACAAAGAATAATGCAGGCAGATGTAAAAATGTTAGTAGCTATTCTGGGATTAATAGGTGATCTCGTTTTTATATAATTACTGAAATAAGCATGTATTTCTTTAAAATGGGAATTTGGCAAAGTTATATAAAAGATGTAGCCTTAAAACATTTTAAAGTTGCTTTTATGAGAAATTATCCAAAAAATTCCTTGTGAGAACCTACTTCTAGGGGACAGTGTTGTGCTTAATGGGTTAAGCCACTGCCTGCGATGCCCACATCCCATATGGTGCTGGTTCCAGTCCCAGCTACTCCAGTCCAGTTCTCTGCTAGTACACCTGGGAGAGCAGCAGAAGATGGCCCAAGTGCTTGGGCCCCTGCACCCACGTGGGAGACCCAGATGAAGCTCCTGGCTCCTGGCTTCAGCCTGGCCAAGCCTTAGCTGTTGCAGCCATTTGGGGAGTGAGTCAGCAGATAAAAGATCTCTCTCTCTCTCTCTCTCTCTCTCTCTCTCTCTCTTTCTGTAACTCTGCCTTTCAAATAAATAATTTTTTAGAAAAGAAAAAAAGGAATCTGTTCCCAGGATAATGCCTGTCCCTCCTGCAGAACTGGCCTGAGTGTAGCGTCATGGAAACCGCCCACCTCACTCACTTCTGAAGCGCAGTGGCTTATAAACTGAGCCTACTGTAAAAGGTTCATGGAAGTAGGAACTAAAAGACAGGTTTATTCTGGTGCATGAATTTTAGTCCATGCATAGTGTTTTCATAGTACTCATTTTCCATGAACTTTTCCAAGACCCCTTATGTATACAAGAATGAAATGATATAGGATAAAATTCCTCCAGTCCCCCCGCCTGCCAGCTGAATTAATAGGCTAACGTGGAGACTGGGACACACCTGCCGCCCAGTTCCACACTCACCGCCGCTATCCTAAGCAGCCTTTGAGTCGTCGTGGTGACATTCATGGCTGAGAACCCCTGCACCTGCCTTTTCTTCCTGGACACCTGGTTCTAGACTCCTCGGTGTCTGCTCCAAGGTCGTTGCAGTACTGGGCTGTGCCTTCGACCCTTGAGGAAACAAACGTTGCAGAACACACCGGAAGTTCTGCACGTGTTTCCCACGGGTGCCGTGCCGGAGACCTGGGCTGAGGAAGGAGAGAAAAATGGCTTTGCTCCTGGAATGACTTTCCTGCTTGTCTGGGTGGTCAGAAGGAGCAATCACCAGTGGGAGACGCCCAGTAACAGGATTGTTTTCTTTCTTTCTTTCTTTCTTTTTTTTTTTTTTTTTTTTTGGACAGGCAGAGTGGACAGTGAGAGAGAGAGAGACAGAGAGAAAGGTCTTCCTTTTTCTGTTGGTTTACCCCTCAATAGCCGCTGTGGCCGGCCAGCACACCTCGCTGATCTGAAGGCAGGAGCCAGGTGCTTATCCTGGTCTCCCATGCAGGTGCAGGGCCCAAGCATTTGGGCCATCCTCCACTGCACTCCCGGGCCACAGCAGAGAGCTGGACTGGAAGAGGGGCAACCGGGACAGAATCCGGCGCCCCGACCAGGACTAGAACCCGGTGGGCCAGCGCCGCAGGCAGAGGAGTAGCCTATTGAGCCATGGCATCGGCAACAGGATTGTTTTCTAGTAATCAGATCCATTGGTTCCGTTTAGCCCAGGAGAGACTGCAGGAGCGCAAAACCCTGTGCTGTGGTTTTTGAACTATTACACCTAACAGCCGAAGAAGGGAAACGCAGGCTCCAAGTGCTGCGGTTCAATAAGAAACAGGTGTGCTTCTCTGAGACATTATTTTCAGGGCTGATATTTTAAAATATCTGCGTCAGGAGTGGCCTTCTTCATCACCCAGAGCCAGAGTGTAGAGCCAGGTGCACATCCCACTGCTGCTCCACCTGGGCCTTGACTTCCTGACCATAAAGTGACAGTCATCTGATGAAAACATAGGCAGAATACTTGATCATATCATAATTGAGGTGGCGGCCTGGGATCACATCCCCAGACTTCACGCATGAAGATGTTCTGCAGTGTCCCAGAGCACGTTCCTTCATTCCACGGGACTCCCAGGACACAGGATGTGAGAGATGCGCGTGGGGTCCACACAGCAGTTAGATCCATGAGCAAGAAGGAGCCAGAGAGAGCCGTCACAGACCCTGACCCTGGCCTCCGGGAGTGCCAGGGAGGGTGACCTCTAACTGAATCTTTAGCAAAATAAGGTGAACAACACTTCTTTAAAAATGTATGCTGCGTTTTAAAAAATGAAAATATGTCCTATTTTCATTTAGGTTTTTTTATTTATTAGATATGCTTTTAAAAATGTATTCATTTGATTTATTTGCAAGGCAGAGAGAGAGCACGGGTGAGAGAGAGCAGGAGTGAGAGACCTCCTATCCGGTGGTTCATCGCCTGAATGCTCATAACAGCCTGGGCTGGGCTAGGCTGAAACCGGGAACCGGGAATTCCTTCTGGGCCTCCCTCATGGATGACAGGGAATGAGGTACTTGAGCCATCGCCGCCACCCCCCAGGGTGTGCATTAGCAGGAAGCTGGAATTGGGAGTGGAGCCGAGACCTGAAGCCAGGCAGTCTGCTACAAGATGTGATCATCCCAACCAGCAGCTTAACTGCTATGCCAAGCACCCGCCCTCAGCGAGGTATGCTTCCAGAGAGTGTGTGCACAAGTATCCTACCAGGTGGTGTAGTGGAAAGTGACTTCGGTTTGCTAGTAAAAACCTCAGTTTTCATTCTGAAGATGAACATTATTTAATTGCACCGGGTGTGGAGGAGCAGTTGCTAAGAGTACAGCATCTAGTAGGTACCCAGTAAATTTTTTATAAACCTAAATGAGAATGTAAATATTCTAGCCTGGGTGCCATGGCTTTCAGTGCTTTTTTTCTGACTTTGTGTCATAATAAATCCTTGTGCATTTTATCCCAAATGGTACAGATGCAGTGCTGTGGTTTTGTGTGACAGAAGCAATGCTGTGGTCTTATTTGATGGAGCTGAATTTTCTTTTCATTATGGTTGGTTTTCAATAGACTCCCAATTACTATTGTCAAAACAGTTCCCACTGATTCCTCCATTAATGCAGCTTCCTCACACCCTGGTGAACTTGGCATTGAAGGGTTGCTCCAGCCCTGTTCATCATCCCTGATGCTTACAGGTGTTTGGGGGGGGGGGGCTTCCTCCCACCACCCAGACCCTGCCAGCTGCCCCTTGTGAGCGTCCACAGCAAACTCCACTGCTTCTTGTTTGCAAACTGTAAACGGAAGCAGCTTAGCTTTCTTACATTCACAGTTTGGAAGTAGAGCCTTAAAAAGTGTTCAGTGTAAACCTATTTTTCCATTGCTGGGTGACCGTTTGTTGTGTCTTCTGTGGGCAGAGCCTAGAGATGGAAGATAAAGGGAGACTTGGCAGGGAGCCCGGGGAGAGGGAGGGGGCAGGAAGAGGGCAGGGTGTGGCGCCCTGGGGCTGTAGCAGGCACAGTGAGGAGGCCCAGGAGGGCTGTGCTGGGAGAGCCACACTTGGGTCTAGGAGGTGGTGCTTGCTCTGCGGGCCCCAGTGCCCAGTGCAGTGCAGTTCCCCGCAGGAATGACAGAGCTATAGGGCGGGGCTTGCACAGAAATGAAGAGACCCAGGCACTTTGATAGGGCAGGGAGAGAGTGGTTAGAGGAGTGTATCCAAACGCTGGCCACCCTGCCTGATTGCCGCTATGGAAAATGGCTGCAGATCAGCATCTCCAAACTCAGGCCAGCATGTTTAGTAGCTGCAGCTCTCCCTGGGCATCCGAGAGGGACCCAAACCTGAACCCTACCCTGGGATCCCAAAATCCAAGGACTCTCACGTCCCTCCTGTAAAGCAGCATAGCGCAGGACGCACACGCGTCTGTCACCTCCAGAGGACGCTGTCCGTGCTGTGCAAGCCGCTATTTTACTGGGTTGGGAAGGGAAGAAGGTCAAGGGGAAAAGTGGGCATGTGTGGAGAGCAGACACATTCTCTGGCTGTGTCATCTGGGCGGTTGAATTGCAGACGTGGAAGCTGGGTACAGTCAGCAGTATTTCCCCGGGTCCAGTGGCCTTATGTTCAGTTTCCCTAAAGGCAGATGCACCTGTGAACCAAAACCCTTGAGACTGATGCATCTCTGAAATCAAGGGTGTGAGTCAGAAAAAGGACCAGGCAGCGCCCAAGTGCCCACAACAACCGGCAGAAAGGCTGGGGCACGGCTGGAAGTGCGGCCGCGGACCATGGAAGCCACGGGCCTCGCAAGTGTGGAGGAGGGCACTCTCGCTGTTCACACTGAGCCCGCACTGGCCCGGGGCCAGAGAGCGGGATACATGATGTGAGCAGGCCCCTTGGGGTCAGGAGGGCAGTCCACTGCCGCTGGACAGACGGCATGGATGGTGTGGCGTCTGCAGGGCAGAGGGGCAGCGGGGCGCAGTGCTGCCGGGTGGTGATGGGATTAAGGCAAGGTTTCCGCACGTATCTGGGCATCCAAAGCAGTCTTTTGTTGGTTCCCCACCACTATTAACGGATTAGCTTCCTTTATCCCCTCCACCCCCATCCCATCCTCTGGCCCTTGTAATTAAATTTAGAACATCTCAGAAACTTTTCTTTTACCACAAGCCAAGTCTTCCCCGAGAAAGGTTGATGCCCTGTGGTTTTTCTAACACTGCGGTGAGCAGTGCCGTATGCCTACGCAAGGTCTGGAGCAGGCCCGATAGACTGCAGTGATGATCGCAATTCCAGGTGCTGGCAGGAATACCCACACTGGTTTCTAAGGAAAACCATGGCCCTCCGGGTGCCTCTGTGGCTCCTATGACCGTGGGTGGTGTGGCCCACGTCTCCGCCCTGGTAAGAAGTTCAGTTTTCACGGTGTGATGCCCACCTCGGCAGGGCTCCGCGCAGCAGTGATGGAGCAGTGCCCCTAAGCCTTGTGGACCTCTGGGGAGCACGGCCACAGGTGCACAACCAAACCTGGGTCTCAGGAGCGTGTCTGAGCCGTGGCAGTGTCGTCAGCACTGAGGGACAAGGATGCACACTTGCCCTGAAGACCAGCGAGCGAGCCCGGCCGTACAGCTGCTCCGGGCAGGCAGCCTCTCTCGCAGTGCACAGGCGGCTTTCTCCCCTGCCTGGACTTCCTCCTGAAACACTGCCCAGTATGGAACTTCAGGTGTGTGGAGTTCAGAGGTGTGTCTGAACCTGTGTCTGCAAAATGCATGTATATATATATTTTTGTCTTCATTGTACCTGAACATTACACATCCCAAGACTATTTGTCCTTGGAAAAAGATTCATCTCCCCTAATTTGTTCATCAAACTAAGGTCAGAAATCAGCACTTTAGGTTACTGGCTTTCTCTGTTTTCCTGTTGAAAAGATGTGTCAGCTGCCTTCTGGTAAAGGTCACAGGAATATTAATATGCGTCCAAAAAGGCCCAGCTTTCACCGTACGTTAAAGTGTGCTGATGCAAATCGCAGAAACTCAGCGGCCTGTGTCTCTCCAGGAATTGCTTACCGATGAATCTATCAACAGCCAAGTACACGGACCTCTCCCGAGTCAGCCGCCTGCACAGCAGCGGAGATGCACCCAGGGAGAGGAGGTGCCCTGTCGACTCCGGGACAGGTGTGTGGCGCTCGCGCCGAGCGTGGCCCTGAAGGACCCAACTGTCTGCGAGACGGGGCCTCAGACAAGGAGCCAGCACAGCCTTCCCGCTGGGGTGTGTGGGGGTGCCTGGGGTGGACGAGCTCCTGGCGCAGCGGTCTCGAGCAAGACACAGGAGGGAAGGCCCAAGGCCACCACAGCTGACCTTGTACCATCCACAGCCCGTGACACAGGCCGCTGACACCTGGGGGCCGTGAAGCCAGCTCTCGGCTCCAGTAACAGGAGCCATGATGTGCGTGAAGGCAGAGGCAGTGAGTCAGTGCCGGTCCTCTCACAGCGGCCAACGACCCCAGCCCCTGTTGGAGTCTGGGCTGCCCCTCGGGTGGGACCCCCTCCCCAGAGCAAAGGTGGGGACTTCCCAGCCCTGTTGGGTGAGAGCACCTGGTGTTTCTCTCTTCACACACCCTCCTCTGTGGGCTTCCAAGGCTGGTTCAGCCCGGGGCCCAGCAGGGCTGTTGTTCCTTTTGGCTGGCTTTTGATCCGAGTTCCTCTGCTGCCTCACGGCTTGTCCTCACAGGGTGCCTGGGGTCTCCACCCCCATGAGCAGGTGCCACTGCCCTTTCAGCCTGGGCAGCACCCCCCCTCTCTCAGGCCCTGCAGAGAGGGAACCTCTCCAAGCAGAAGCGCCTGTCCCAGCCAAGTGCCCGCCTTCACTTCCTGCCCCAGTGCCGTGCTGGCTCTGCGGTGGGGGCAGCGAGGGGAGGGGCCCCCTGGGTGCAGAGGGACCCCGAGTTTCCCACCTGGCTGACCTAGCCCTGCCCCTGAGCATGCCACAAGAACACGGGCTTACTCTCGGCAGAAGTTTTCTCCTGATAATTCACTTCCACTTTTCTATGGCTGTACAAGCATCCAGATTTCACACGGATGTCCCGTGCAAGCTGTGCTCTGCTCCCTCTGAAGGGGGCTCTGTGCCCCACAAAGCCCTGCCCCCAGCCAGCACACCCCCGCATCTGCGCGGCTGTCCCCGGGGAGCCGGGCCCGAGGGCTGGCTCAGAGCTGTGGCTGGCTGGTGGCGAGGGGTTTGTGAGGCCCGAGCCTCCCATTTCTCCCTGGCGCTGGGTAGGCCTGAACCCGTATGCCCTGTTGGTTCTATGAAGCTGGAAACTGTCCTGGGGTTGAAGATTATCCTGGAATAGGTCAGGAACTCAGCCCACACTGGGAGCAGGCAATTGAAGCTCACATATGAGAGAGAGACGCCCATGAGCACCTGGCGCAGAGAAGTGACGAGTAGGTATTATTACCACTGATCGCAAGCACAGATAGTGGGCCTCTGAAGCACATCTGGGCTCCGCTTCCTGGTCGCTGGGTTGCAAGCAGGAGCCGTCTCCACCAGCCAGCAGCCTCTTCCTGCCCTTGCTCCAGCCTCAGCAGTGCCAGTACAGGGTGAGGCTGGCCCACGCAGAGCCAACACCCGTGGGCTGCAGGCTGTGGTGCATGCGGCTTAGCCAACGCACTCTGCACAAAGTTTATCCAAAAAAAGTACGTGTACCGGTGTATCAGGCTTATCTGCACAAACGTGGACGTGCGTTTGTGTGCCTCTGCATATATGCACATTTATGTACATGAGCTCTGTGTCCTTGTGTATCTCCACACACACACACACACACACACACACACAATGTGAGTTTCTGCTTGTTGCCCTGAGCCCTTCAACCAAATACACAGCGTGGACGGAGCTTTCACCCTCAGTATTCTGACCTCGCAGAGACCTGCAGGGGCACTGAGTACCTGGGGGCCCCTCAGGCACCTGTGCGAGAGCTCGGCAGAGTGTGTATAAGGAAGAACAGGAGGCAGCCGTGTCTGGAAGGACCTTTGGGTGCCAGGGCAAGTGCTTTGGGCTTCCCCTGAAGATGAGGATTGCGCAAAGATTCATAACTGGGTGTGACTGTTTGAAGATGGCTGCGAGTGCGGACGGCAAGTTTGGAACGGGAAAGGCTGAACACCTGGAAAGAACGCGCAGGTGCAGGTGCCCTGGGAAGGGGCTTCAGTGGCTTTCCACCTGCCGGAGACCCCAGCCAGGACCTGCATCTCCCTGGGCTTCACTGACGACTCCCCTGGGCCGTTCAGACATTCCCGTCTGAATTCTGCTTCCCCCCTGCCCACATCCCCCTTGCTGCTTTCCCTGTCTTCACAGAGAGGGGCTCCACCATGCACAGAGCCCCCCAAGCGGGAGGCCTGAGAGCAGTGCCAAACTTCATTCTTCCCTCTGCTGCCCGGAGCTTCTCCACCCTGGCCTGGAGTCCTGGAGGATAATCCCCAAGTTCTCACGGTTCTAAAAACTGTTCCGCTTTCCACCCCATCTCTCATTTGCCTGAAGTGTGGGCTGTCTGTGCTTTACGCCTTACACTTCGTAACAGCCTTCCAAGGGCCTCCTGTCCTGTCCTGTCCTCTCCTCTCCTCTTCCTTCCCCCCCTTCCCCTCCCCTCCTCTCTCTCTCCTCTCTTGTTTCATAACACTCAACTCTGTCTTCCTCAGTGTGAGAGTAACTCGGCTCTAAATCATGAGTCTGTTCGTCTGTTTGCTGAAAGATGTCAGTAGCTCCTGCTTCACTTTACCCCCGGCCCCGCAGGGCACCCCGTCCCCCAGCCCCTGGCCTCCCGTTGACCACCTCACCTCCCTCCAGGCTCTTCTTCTGCCCGGACCATTCTGCCCCATGGCCGCCACGGCAGCCTGACAGAGCTCGTCTCTTGCCTTTGCCTAGGATGGCTTCCCTTCCCCCGCCAACTTCCTCCCCCCAAACTTGAAGACCCAGGAATGCCACAGCATTGCCCTGTGAGGCCCTAGGGACGCGTGGGGGAATTACTGCCTCCCTCCACATGGTTTCACTACTCTCTGTACGTATGCCAACTTCATAATTGCACAGTTTGTATCCATGTGCCCTGCTGGTTCTATGAAGCTGGGAACTGTCCTGGGGTTGAAGATTATCCTGGAACAGGTCAGGAACTCAGCCCACACTGGGAGCAGGCAATTGAAGCTCACATATGAGAGAGAGAGAGGGAGAGAGAGAGAGCGAGAGAGCACAGAATCCATTTTCACCTCCACTCTCTCACCTAATATGACCCCTAAGATATCGAGGGTGAGTTGGAAACATTACAGACTCATTCGCTTCAATCTTGCACAACTTCACCAAGCATTCATTAAACACTGCCAGTGTCCCAGGAAAAAATACAGCACATGCAGATAAAAGTGGGGTCTCAGGCTAAATCAGCCCCGCACAACGGGCACAAGCAGACGCCTGGAGAAGACGTTTGTGCAACGAGCGTCACTCCTGTGTTACTGATGGGAGAAATGCGCACACTGCTGGAGCTCATGAAGCTCCAGGAGGCAGGAGACAGCGCCAGTGAGAAGTCGCAGGGAGGGCGGCTGCGGCTTATTCTAGAATAAAATAAAGGAATTTCCCTTTTGGGGTCTGCAGTGAGAGCTGGTCAGGCAGGAGGGGAAGCTGATCAACACACAAAGCACTCAGGGCTGGTGGTGTGGGGAAAGCCACCTCCTGCTACACTGGCAGCCCCTGCGGGCGCTCCATTTTCAATCCAGCTCCCTGCTAATGGCCGGGGAAAAGCAGTGGAAGATAATCCAACTGGCTGGGCCACTGCAGCCCATGCGGGAGATCCGAATGAAGCTCTTGGCTGCAGCCTGGCCCACCCCTGGCCATTGCTGCCATCTGGGGAGTGAACCAGTGGATGGAAGATATGTGTGCGTGTGTGTGTGTGTGTCTCCCTCTAAGTCTGTGTTTAAATAAATAAATTAATTAATTCTTTAAAAAAAGATCCAAGGCACTTGACTCCTGATGCTGCCCCCTGCTGGTGGGGTTGGCCCTGCCTGCAGCTCCGGTGAGACGGCCCAGCACTGAGGGTTCTTATCAGTGTTGCTGGTTGGTTCAGGAAAGAGATTCGGCCATGAACTCTTCTCATTTCCCTTCCATACAAAGTCAGTTTCTGCTATCTTTAACTCAAAAGCCATGTTCCACTGAACTCACATCATAGGCAAGGTGTCTTAACATCCCAGCTAATTCTTCAATTCATTTTGAAGTGGTTTGTGTGTGTGTGTGTGTGTGTGTGTGTGTTTCCTGCTGCTAATTTTGCTTACAACAGTTAAAGGCTGTGTGTGGACTGCCACCCTGTCTAAACATTTGTCTGCCAATCAAATCATCAGCACTTCGGTAAATGGTCTGTTTCATCTTGGCGAAAGCATGAAGTGAAAGCGTGCATTTATCAGTAATACCCATCAGCTGGCCTGTCGTGAACCGTGAGAGTAGTGACGACACAGAGATGACCCAGGTGTCTGTCGAGTGCCATTTCTTCCAGGTGCAGGGTGTCCAGAAGACCACATGGCACTCTGGGTCTCCATGCCTCTCCATAATGGGGCCTTGTCGCTGCCAGGGCTTTCCCCATCTTTAAGTGATTGTGCACAGTGAGAACATTTCTGACCGTGTCAGCCAAATGGGCAGGACCTGTAAGGACTCCAGACTGCTTTGGGTATGCGTCGGGGTCGCAGATGTCTGCTATAACACAGGGTCATAAACAGAGCCACTTATTTCTCCCAGTTCTGCGGGCTAAGAAGTGCAGAGTCAAGCCATGGACACATCTGCTGGCTGCTAAGGTTCTGGTTCATGTTGGTGTCTTGGATAGGACACCCAAGACACAAGCAACAAAATTAAAATTTCCAAGTTGAATTATAGCTTCTGTAATGTGCATCAAAGGACATAATCAACAGATGGAAAAGGCAAGCCATAGAATGGGAGAAAAAAATACTTGTGATCATATCTGATAAAGGTTTAATAACCAGAACAGAGAAATCCTATGGCTCAATAAACAAAAACTCAATTTAAAAATAGGCTAAGGACACAAACGGATCTTGTTCCAAAGAAAAATATACCAGTGATCAACAGCACATGAAAACATCCTCACCTTATTTTAGACATATAAATTAACACACTTATTAGGAAGACTACTATTAGAAGTTTTTTATAATACGTTTATAATAAAATAAGTGTTGGTGAGGGTGTGGAAGATTTGAAACTCTTGCACACTAATGTTGGAACATAAAATGGTACAGCCACTGAAGAAACCAATATAGTGGTTCCTCAAGAAATTAAATATTGCCCAGTGATTCCACTTCTATAGATCCAGAAGACTGAGTACAGAGTCTTGAAGAGCTATTTGTTCATTCCCATTTGCAGCAGCCTCATTTACAGTAGCTAGGAGGTAGAAGCAACCACGCACCTACTGATGGGTAAACTGTGAATGCATATGCCATGGGATATGATTCAGCCTTAATAAAAAAGGGAATTCTGCAACCTGCCACATACCTGTCGATATTGGGCTAAGTAGAATAAACCAGTCATAGGAGGCTGGGTGCTGGATGACCCCTTCTGTGTGAGTATCGGGAGTAGTCAACCTCAGAGACAAAGTAGCACGGCAGTGTCCTGGAGTGGGTGGGAGAGGAATGGAGACCCCATTTTAATGAGCATAGGGTTGAGGTTTGGGCGGGTGGAAGCTTTCTGGATGTATGGTGTGAGGGCTGTGCTCTATGTAAATGTTGCCCACACTGCAGAGCTGTACACTTGTGAACAATTACAATGGTGAATTGTGTGTTATGTGCATTTTACCATAGTTTAACACAAAAATGATGCTATGGGGCCAGCGCCATGGCACACTAGGTTAATCCTCCGCCTGCGTTGCCGGCATCCCTTGTGGGCACTGGTTCTAGTCCTAGTTGCTCCTCTTCTAGTCCAGCTCTCTGCTGTGGCCCGGGAAGGCAGTGGAGGATGGCCCAAGTGCTTGGGCCCTGCACCTGCATGGGAGACCAGGAGGAAGCACCTGGCTCCTGGCTTCGGATCAGCACAGCGTGCCGGCCGTAGTGACCATTTGGGGGGTGAACCAATGGAAGGAAGACCTTTCTGTCAGTCTCTCTCTCACTGTGACTCTACCTGTCAAATAAATAAAAATCTTAAAAAAAAAAAACTGATGCTATGAGAATGACTGATATTAGCAACTTGAAGAAAGAAGGGAGAAAAACCCAGGCTGGGCTCCAAGGTGTAGAGGGAAGGGGCTCATGCCGTCAGATAGGGAACCGATGTCCCCCCATTGCTGGGACATAGCTTGTGTTCAGGGGCACTGGAGAGCAACACTACTTCTTTTGGACACCAGTTTCACCAAGATGGGCTTCCAGACCACTGCAGGCATAAATAGAGAACAGAAAATAGGCGGTGCACCTTCAACGAGTTAACTCCCTGGGGTGACAGACACAGACCCAATCAGCTGGCGATGTAAGTGCATCACTGTTTTTTATGGAAATATCAACAGTGTTGGACAGAAGCGGTTCATTTTTCCTGAGCATAGCAGACAGGCTGCCAGGGACAGCTTTAAGAAGGAATGGGGTGTGTTAATGAGCCTGATTGAATCACCCGATATACATGCATGTGCCATGACATCACCTACTGTACCCCATGCACACAGCCGCCCCGTATGTCCATGGGGTTTGCATTCCAGGACCCCACTGAGACAGAGGACACACACTCTCCTGTGTATTTGCAATCAACTCTGCATTTCTCATACTGCCCAGTGCAATGTGAACACCAGGTCAGTGGCCATCGCACTGTAGTGTTTAGGGAATGATGACACAAAAAGATCTGTATGTGTTGGGGACACGCCCAGTGTTCCCCCTAATATTGTCAGTCTGTGGCTGATTGGAGCTGTGGGTACAGAGGGCTGGCTGTAAACAGTTCACGTGTCAATTCAAAGTCAAATAAAATCGCAAACGATGAGCAGGAGTCTTTCAGAAGGAGAGTAAGAGCAGCAGAACAGGCACAAGAGCCGGGCACTCTGTCGAAAGAACCGCACGCAGCTCCCAGTGGCACCGGGAGACAGGACTCTCAGAGCACGCAAACTGCTGTGACGAGCTCCAGTGGCACCGGGAGACAGGACTCTCAGAGCACGCAAACTGCTGTGATGAGCTCCAGGCACAGCCGTGAGGCCTGAGGGTCCGCTCTGGCTACAGGCACCATCGGAGCTGGCCTCTGCCCAGCACTGGGGCCAGGGAAGGCAGCCTCTGCTCCCACGAGTGTCCTCAGGAAATGCCACACGGGTCTGTAACCAGTTAGTGGCTTCAGTTAGTGGCAGAGACCCCAGAAAGGCACGCGCCAGATTATAACGCATCAGCCCTAGTTTTCCTCAAGACTAGAACTATTCCAGCTCTTCCTTCACATTTTTCATCCAACATTTCCCAGCACCTGCTGGGAATGCAAACGGAGCCCTTTCCCTGCCCTCGGGGGCCCACAGAGGCACAGGATGGACTCAGCAGAGAGGGAAGCCAAGTAGAGCTGCCAACCGTGCAGTCGAGGTGGGTACTCGCACGCGTGGGTTTCCAAAATAAACATTTTAAATTCCATTTTCCACAAAGCTTTCAGAGTCCCCTCCTGGGTGCTGACATCTCTCTGGCCTGCTACTTCGTAAGGCTCACAGGAAACCAGAGAGGCTGAAGTCTCATGAACAATCCCATGTTGCAGGTCAGGAAACTGAGACCAGCGAGGCAAGAGGCCACTGTAGGACCAAGACTGACCCCGTGCTCTTGGTCTCTACGAAGAGGAGGAGTCCTTGCAAAGGAACATCCCAGGCAAAAAGACTGACCAAGCTAGCAGAGATTCACAGGGAGGCAGGGACCGGGGTATAGGGGCCGACAGGATTTAGCTTATGGGGGCCTTGAACGCCAAGCCATACATTTCTCATCGCTAATTTATGCCCAGAGACCAGGCGGCTGTCTTTGCAACTCCATGGGGATTTCACGTTGTTTCTTTGCCTTAGAGTTAATTAAACTAATGTGCTGGCCCTGATAGCCGCACAATTACAGCCCCTAAGTGCTTTCACACCCTGCTGGGTTTAACAACTACAGATTAACAATTCCCTTATCCTGGGCACAATCAGCAAGGGTCCAGCCCAGGCAGAACTGAAAGAGCCCTCAGCCCAAATCAGCTTCTTTCTGAGCAGCCTGGACCAGAGGCCGGCTGGCCGCAGCGCAGCCCGGGAGACACCCAGCAGTCAGCGCGCTTTGCGGGGGCCCTGGGCAGCTCTGCCCGAACCCCTCTGTTAGTCTGAAGGCAAAGATAAAACTCTCAGCCGTGCGCATTAGCATGTTTCAAACTTTCCAGGGAAGAATCCTGTCACCTTCGCCGAGCTCCTCGTCCCTCTAGACACTTCCGTCAGAAATGCATTTTTTGTGTATAATAAATTGCTTCTACTTGGCGGAAAATCATTTCTGGCCGTTATCTGTGCCATCGGTTACCTCTGCCGTGCCTTAATGGACTTCCCTGATTATACGCTAGTCATTAAAAGCTTAGTCCCCGCACAATGGCGCCTGCTGCAGAGGGATCCGCCAGAGCTGTATAGAGGCTTACCAGCCACTGCCTTAATTTTCCTCATTCGTCTTAATTTTTTGTAATCATTTTTTGTAAAGAGGGTATAATGTCAGGCTTGCTTCCCGGCCTCTGACAGATCCAATCTAGCAGATAATTACCATAAGGAAATTGATGCTTTAGTGTGCGGGAGAGAATTTAATTTACTCAGACATCCTCCAGTACAATGCATTCCAGAAGATATGAGGATTTAAGTTTTTAAGAAATTAAATTTTACTATTTAACATGATTACTTATGTTGAACATCATTAACTAGCTTTTTTAACTGTTTGAAATAATTACAAGCACACTTGCTGTGTCTAAAATCCAAAGTCTGCATTAAATATGGGTTAAGGATCCATGAAATGAAAAGAAAAATCCGAGCTCTTTTTTCTCGCCCTCTCCAGTCTTCCAAATCCCGCTCTCCAAGCCGCCGGGGAAGGCCAGGCAGACACCGGCTTGAGACACACACTCCTCTCCGCGCCATGTTTTCATGCCCACTTCAGTGCAAGCACCGTATTAACTGCTGTGGCTTGGTTTTTCATTTTTTTACTATTATTTTAAAAAACCTCAATCAGTCCGGCCTGGGCCAAGCTTATTGGTATAAAGGGCTAGAAGGGCCGGAAGCCCCCCGGGGAAGGACGGGCGCGGGTGCGCCTGAGGAGACGACTCCAGCGGCTCTGTTTTCTGAAGAGCTGCGGGAAAAGCAACGCCAATTACACGAACGGAAAACGCCTGTTATCAAAGCCACCCAGACGCCGGGGGCACGAGGTAACGCATCGTTCGCTCCGGTTTGTCCCGGAGCTGCTGCGGGCGCCTGGACGCTCAGACCCCGCAGGGAGCAGGACCCAGGGCGCTGTGCAGGGGCGCGGCCCCACGCAGGCCCGTGCCGCAGCCCTGCGCCAGCCTGGGCTGCACTCCCGAGTTCCTCAATGCCCGCTAAACGTGAAGTGAAACGCCCCACAGGACGTGTCGGACACGGCCAGCGCCGAAGTTCCCTTTGTCCAGCGCCTCTCCCCGTCGCATTTCCTCTCAGGAGAAGCCTCCCGCGTCCCGCCCGCGCCCGCGGGAGACCCTGTGACCGTTGGCGGGGTAAGAGCCGGGGATTGCCCAAGAGCCCCCGCGCCAAATTCCCCCTGGTGGCTGCGGTGGTCCCGCCGTGGGGGCTTCCGGGCGTGGCGGGGCGGCCCGTGTGTGGCTTCACCCCGAGTGTCTGCGAGGATCTCAGCGACGGCGAACCCCGAGGAGGCGGGAGGCGGCAGCCCGGACGGCGGCCCCGCACTGCCGGAGCGCGGCGTCCCAGAGACCCGCGCGCCGGCTTCCCAGAGGCCCGCGCGCCGGCTTCCCAGACGCCCGCGTGCCACCGCTGCCTCTGCGGACAGGCGCCTCTTCCTGGCCGGGGTTCAGCTCCTGAGACCTTAACACGCTCAGACTTGGGAATATATCCGCAGTCGTGTGGGCTTATTTTTAAGTGGAAAGTTAAAAAAAAAAAGAGAAAAAAAGGAAGTGAAGGCACAGGCCCTACCAAATCGGAGCTGGGTGGTCTGGGTTTGAAAAAGTCGGTTTCTGCCAGACACCATCACTCGCCCATCCCACCCATCACCGGTCTTTCACACCCGATGCTCCTGCTCACGTTTACCGACGAAGACGAGACAGTGGCCACACAAATGTCCCCCGGGACGCAGTATTAGAACCTGTGACAGCCGATTCCAGAGAGCTCACCAGGAGCCAGGCGTGGTTCTAAGCATCTCACATGTATTGAATCACACACACATGCACACACTCACAGATACACACACAGATACACACACATACAGACACACACATACAGATACACATAACACACATGCACACATATGCACACACATATACACACATACACAGATACACTCACACATATGCACACACACATATACACACATACACAGATACACTCACACATATACACATACACACATATAGATACACATATACACATATACACACATACAGATACACATAACACACATGCACATACACACATATACACATGCACACACAGATACACACATACACAGATACACTCACACACATACACACATACAGATACACTCACATACATATACAGATACACATACACACATATACAGATACACTCACACACATACACACATATACAGATACACTCACACATATGCACACACATACAGATACACACATACACAGATATACAGATACATTCACACACATACACACACATACAGATACACTCACACACACATACACATACAGATACACATATACACATATACAGATACACTCACACATATACACACTACACATACACACACATATACAGATACACTTACATACACACATATACAGATACATTCACACACATATACACATACACACATATACACACACATACAGATACACATAACACATGCACACACACATATACACACATACATATACACACATACACAGATACACTCACACATTTACACACACATACAGATACATTCACACACATACACACACGCATACACACACGTACAGATACACTCACACTATTACTACCCATTTTACATGTGGAGAAACAAAGTCTCAGAGAGATTTTATGATACAGTTCGCCAGTGGTTGAGCCAGGATTTGGACCCAACACCCTTGTTCTTGTCCCCTTGCCTCTACTGAAGGCAGAGCCAGCTCTTCCTCCCAGCCTGGATCCATCCCCACCGTTCCAAAGCCCCGACAGTCACAGGCATCACTTCCTTTGGGCCCCATTATAATTGGGATTCTACAGTTGGTTCAATTATCCCATCAGCAAGTCAATCATTGATTCACAAACACTTTCAACTTCTGTCCGGAGCAGAGGGACTGTTGGGGACTGAGGATACGGGAGCCACTGGAGATGCCAGATAAGATCCTTTGTCACTGACGATTTTCACTCATCACATCTGTGGAGAGATGCACCTGTGCCTGGGGCAGACGGGCAAACCTTCAGCCTCTGCAATCCCTTTAGTCTTCGTTGTGGACACAGTATCGCTGAAGGCCACACATCCTGGTTGTTCCTTTCCCAACCTCCGCACCGCACGCCTCCCCCATGCAGGCCACACATGCACAGACCAGAGCTTCCTCTTTCCAGGACGCAGAGGCAGGCTCTTCCCAGTGTGAAGTGTGGGCTCCTCACTTCTGCTCCCAGGGAAGCGCCTGCACAGAAGCAGTCCCAGTTAACCGTTGCAGTGCCAGATTTTGCCCTGAGCGTCATCTGCCACTTTCAAGTTCCCTAATTGCCTGAAGGCGCAGGAATGCCTTCTAACTGCAGTGCTGGGCAGGGCAGATGCGCTGTCTGACCTGCAGGAAGAGCTCGTTCTCATTCCCCAGCAGGCAAGAGGCACGCCCGACCGCTGGTGCTCCCTCCCGCTCTTCTGGTCCATTCAGGTGGAGGTGCTGAGACCCCAGGGGGAAGGTAGGCACCAAAGACTTGCATTTGTGCTCAGAAAAACATTGCCAAGCAGACGTTATCGCTGCTATTTGATGGGCACACAGGGAGGAGCGGCCAGCTGGAGAGAGTGTCCTGGAGGGCCCCCGCTGGCTTTGCTGGCAGCACTGTGCCTCCTGCAATACCAAGTGGGAACATAGAACGCTCATCTGCAAACAAAGAGTCCTGGGCAGCAGCAAATTGAGTGCTTTGCTAACTCAAGAATTGCCACTAAGGAAATCCGAGGAATTCTGGAGTTCGGTGATTGATTCCAGGACACTCCCAGCAGGCAATATCCCGGGCCTGCGCTGCGGCTGATGTGACAACATTGCTGCCTCTGGTCAGATTGGTTGCTGACTACTTGAGCTAACATTGCAGGGTCCACCCCAGCTGAGTCCCATCTGCCTCGCCTGTCGCTCCAGCCCGCCACCAAGCACAGACCCTGGCACAAGGATGCTGGGAAGCCAGGAGCTGATGAATGACGACAGCAAGATGACTAGTTGGAGTTTTCTTATGGATCAGTTTTCAGGGCTGGTTGCTCATCCTGTGGCCTGTGGGAGCTTTTAAGAACCACAACTTAATTAGAGTATACAGAGTCAGATGCAGGTGTTTTAGCTGACATTTCTAGGAAATGGACACTCACAGAGCAAAGACGTTTTGCCCACAGCACACAGCTACACTCAGGACTGTCCTCCACTCAGTCCCCACCCCGGCAGTCACTGGGTGCAGGACTTGGAGAGGGAGGTGGTCCACCGTGAGCTGATGCCACACCAGTCCCTGCAGGGAGAGCGTCTGCTACCCAAAACTTCCTTTGAAATACAAAGGCTACTTCTTGAATTCGCTTTGTGATGATCTTCCGGTGCTATGATCTTCACATTTTTCATTTAGGAGAAAATACACTGTTTGCTCTCTCTATCATTTCTAGAGGCTATCTAGAGGGTAGATCGCAGTTGTGGGGCTCCGTGGCCAGCCTGGCCCCCGTGAGTCTTCTGCAAAGCCAGATGTGGTGGCTGTGCCTCCGTGCCCTCCCCGTGCGCCCTGTGGATATGGGGATACACCGGTGTTCACAGCACAGGGCCACAGGTGCCTAGCCACATTTCAAATCAAACTGAGATCAGACAAGTCCAATGTTAGGGAGGCTAAAAAGCCAATGCCCTACCTCATGTTAGTGGGGGGCATTTGGGGGGCTCTGGACTATGCCCCTCCTGATGCTGGGATGTCACCCTTCACAGCTGAGAGCTGAGCTAACTAGCACCTGTCAGAAACTCCATGATTGGCTGAAATTCATCAGTTCCTGTGCTTATCATGCAGAACACCTGACCACCCATCCTCCTGCACACATGAAAGTCCACTCACTCATCAAACAGACCTCCCCCCTCCCGCTGTCACTGCCTTCAGGTCCTCGCCGTGCCTTGCCTGGACCGGTGCAGTAGTTGGGCCTCCCGTCTCCTGCAGCACACACAGGCAGGGTGAGCTTCCTAGCCTGGCCTCCCCGCCTTCCCCAGGCTCCCTGGGCCTGCCAGGCCCAGAGCCCCAGCCTCTCCGTCCCTGTCTGGAGTCTCCCTACCCCGTCCTCGCCAGGAACTCGGCTTGAGTAATGCGCCGCTGCTTCTCACTGTGTGGACGGTGCGGTGCCCACTGTTTCCTTGGCTACAGTTTCCATGTCCTCTTGTTCGCTCAGCAAATCCTTACTCAAGCTGGAGGAGTCCAGCCGGACACTTCCCCTTCTCTGGATTTCCTGGTCAGACGCGGTGTGTCCAGTCTGCTGTCCGTCCGCCGCAGAGCCCTGGGGAAGCTCCCGCTGCATGGGCAGACTGAGGAGACGTCCATCCTGACCCTCTCCCTGGGGTTCAGTCTCCAGACCTCAGTTTCCCCACATGTAAAATGAAATTAGAAACATACAAGAAATTAGATCTTGTATGTCAAGAACTTAATGCAATTTATAGTGTGCAGTGGTCAGTAACAAGATGTGCAAGAATTGTCTTGAACTCATAGTTCTGCACCAAGCCACAGGCAGGTTCTCCATGGCAGAGGCTGGATCTTCCCATGTCTGCCCAGATCTCAGACCCAGGGCACAAAACATGTGGCTGGTGGAGTCTGGAGGAGGGGCCGGTGAGCAGGGCTCAGCTCGCTGGCCTTTGTAGGCTTTGGCTGCCTTTCCCACCTCCATCAGCCGAAATGGGCCTGCCCAGGAGGGACAGCATCGGGCGCCCACTCACTGTCACTTCTGTCACAAGACGGAGGCCAGCTCTCAGTAATGCTTCAGAACAGGTGCCACTGGTCGGTGCACAGCCGAGCTGGGCATGGCCATGCTTCTGCCGACCCCAAGGAAGCACTGGGACAGTCTGTGCAGGGAAGGGTCCCGGTGGTGGGCACCGGGCTCCTTGGGTGATGCAAGCTCCAGGCAGAGGGAACTGAGAAGGGCAGTGGCAGATGACACGGCAAAGCGTTGGCTCACTGTGCTTTCCTGGAAGCGTGAACATCTCCGTGAACTTTGACCAGAGGCGCTAACCCCCACTGTCCCTGGCGATGCTTGCACACAGCTGGTGCTTGGTAACAGCAGGCAGAATTCTAGGTGCGGTTTCCGCTCCGCCACCGAGTGGGCACCTCCTGTGTGAGTGTGAGCTGCTTTCCTCCACATCCTGAGCCCCTGTCCTCACATGTGGGGCAGCAGAATCATGGCTACTGTCCAGGCGCCCCCCCAGCCAACACAGGCTCGGCAGAGAGCTGGCCAGTTTCAGAAAGCGCTGCCACTGGGCCATCCCAACGGCGATGTTCTCTAGGATGCTTTCTGGGGCTTAACATTCGCTCTGGACCCAGGAGGAGCCTTCAAGAGGCTTAGGGCAAAGGAAACGAAGACAATGACTGCGAGAGCAGCTGTGAAAGCCGCAGTCTACTCCCGGTGCAGCCGTGTCTGGAGGACTTGCCGCACTCCGGTCGTCACTCGGGTCTTCGTGTGCTGCCTGTCTCAATCATTCCCTCAGCAGCCGCGGCCTACCTGCCGAAGTGTTCAGACAGCCCCCTTTCCTCCAGGAAATTCTCGCGATTGCTGGGTCCAGGTTGTGCATCCAATCCGGCCGGACCAGCGTCTTTATTGCAACCTCTCTGTGCACTGATCAGCAGTAAGGGGGTTAACGACGCTCTCACGCGGAGAGGCGCAATTACTTTCAGCATTAGCGCCCATTAAGATGAATGACAACGTATGATAAGTAGCGTTTCCATTTGAAATTGAAATTGTATCAATTAGCCTTTAAACTAGCCTAAATAAATTCTGTTTGGTGGCAAAAATTATTCAAATGCCATGGTTTCGAATAATAGGTTGAAAAAGTTTTTTATTCTGTTCTACTGAAGATTCGCGCTAATGGTAACCGTACCTGCCCCCACATCCCCCGCAACCACACCTCCCTCCCTCCCCCCGTCCTCTCCTCTTGGTGGGAAGTGGCAGGGACCCTGGCTGCTGCTTAGGAGTGGGTGCGAGGGTGAGGACGACTGTTGTCCAGAGGCAGAGGAAGGGGCCCCTTTGGCTGTAGTGAGGGAAGAGGATGGGGGGCACTGTTTAATGGATCTGTAACACCGAAGGCTTTCTGAGACCCTGTGGCCCGCGGAGGGCCGTCCACCTGCAGCCATCAGGTGCCTGGGCCATGCCCAGAAACCAGGTGGGAATCTGCGATTTCTCAGCCCCTCCCTCCCGGATGCGCACACCTGTCTCTGGCCTGAGTGTCAGCACCTGGCCTCTCGCCAGCTCCCGCTGGCTCCCACTGGCTGGAGACGCCCCTGCACTGGCCTCTCGTGCCTGTGAAAGTGTATGCTCCAGCCCCTCAGGCAGGCCCTGTTCCTTGGGAAGTTTCCAAACAGACCTGTGTGCAGTGCAAGGGGCGGGGCTGGTGGGAGGTGACCAGGTCACAAAGGTGGAGACCCTGTGGTACGATGGGTGCTTGCACAGAAAGACACGGGGCAGCTGGACTCCTCCCTCTCATGTTACACCACACACGCGTAGCCCCACAGGGCAGCGGTTTGCAACCTGAACGTAGGCCCTCACCAGGGTTTAAATGCCTTTGGAACCAAGGAACCCTACAGCAACACAAAGATACCGGTTCCACGGCCTGCACAGACAACTTCCCTGAAATGAATCCTCTCTGAATATCTTGCACGACCTGCTCTCTCCTGCAGAAGAGGGGCTGGACTGGCCACTATTGTGTGTGACTGGCAGCCGGCCTTGTGCTGCTGGGTAAGAGGGTCTCAGGCTGAGCTATGAGCAGGGATAAGGAGCCCGTGCTGCAGGCTGTGCTGGAACGGAATACGTGATCTGGTACAGGCGTCTGGCAGGTGGCCGGCAGTCAGCTGGGGGACGAACACTGACACACAAAGCACGATGGGGCCCAAATCAGCCCTGAACTGCAAAACAGCTTGCTGGTGCAGCGTGAATGTAGGACCATTTGGTCAGGATGCCACATAAGACGAAGGAAACTGTGAGTGCCTCCTCATGGACAGCACCTGCGGCCACGGCTGTCCCCCCACAGAGGACCTGCAGCCACAGCTGTCCCCCCATAGAGGACCTGCGGCCATGGCTGTCCCCCCATAGACAGAGGACCTGTGGCCACAGCTGTCCCCCCATAGACAGAGGACCTGTGGCAATGGCTGTCCCCCCATAGACAGAGGACCTGTGGCCATGGCTGTCTCCCCATAGACAGAGGACCTGCGGCCACAGCTGTCCCCCACAGGGAGAGGAGGACCTGTGGCCACGGCTGTCCCCCAACAGAGCACCTGCAGCCATGGCTTCCCCCCTACAGAGAGGACCTGCGGCCACAACTATTCCCCTCATAGGGAGAGCTCCTGTGGCCACGCTGTCCCCTCACAGAGCTGCAGCCATGGCTGTCCCCCCACAGAGCTGCAGCCCTGCCCACCCCCAACAGAGAAGACCTGCGGCCACAGCTGTTCCCCCACACGGGGAGAGCTCCTGCAGCCATGGCTGTACCCCACAGGGAGAGCACCTGGAAGCACGGCTGTCCCCTCCTCCCGCCCCACATTTCTGGCGGTGTGAAGTGCACTGCTCGCTCCATAGATGATATGTCCAGGAAGCAGCGTGGATTGCACCTGTGATCAGTGTGTTCCCGCTCAGATCTGGCGAACACAGGCACAGGCACACCTGCTCTATGTCTGCATGTGGGGTCGCTCAGCAGGTGCCACACCACGCCTCCTCCACGCCTGCATCTCTCGCCCCCCAGGTTCACCAAGCTCGGGAGGCAGCTATGGACCGACGCGAGAAGCTGCAACGGAGCAGGTGGACTCACGCTCCCTCGCTCACGATCTTTGCAGCCACAGTTCCGACTCCGCAGCGTCCTGAGGACCCGGTGACCAGTGCACCCCACCCGGCCCTACACAGCAGGTGAGTGGCACCCGCCTGCCCTGGGAGACGCTCTGAGGGATGCCAGCTGCCCTGGACCCGCCTACAGCCAGGGGCCGTAACCCTCCAGGAATTCAGGAAATACCCTCCTCAAACACTTTGGAAAACCCAACGCTTTGAGCTCAGGCCTTTGGAAAGCAGCAGTGGCCGGGAGAGACTCTGTAAACATGATGTGATTGACACGTGGCCGTGAGGCCCTCCGGGATGATGAACGTGGCTGTTACTTGTGCGCTCTAGGTTTGGCTTCTCCATGGACTCCCATAGCAGCTCTCTCTCTACGCCGGCCTCTTCCCTGGGTATTTTAAAGCAGCAACAATAATAATAACAGAAAACCCTCTGATCTTCTCGTGCATTCGTTCCGATTTTCTTTCCTCCCGTCTTCCCTCGAGCCTTAATTGACCCCTTATTACTCTCCTGCTCCCACCGTTTCCATTTCCAATGTAGTTCCACGTGGGTAGCTCCGCTTGAACCCGCCTCACCGTAAATACAATTTGACAAACTATTTCCAGGCGGTCGGTAATGGGAGGCGGAGGTGAGCCCGGCTTCGCGTCTCATTGAGCCGCGTGCGTCTTTTCAACGCGAATGGCCTAGCTGGGTGAGACGGCGAGATCATTTTGCTGAGATTTCAGACAATAAAACTGTGACCATCAAGCTGGGGGCTGATTTGCAGAGTTGCCCCTCCTTTTAGCTGATGGAAAGAAAGGTCACAGCTGTGACAAGGAGGATGGTGCAGGCACAGAACAGCGCACCCAGAGACCCAGGCCCAACTCCTGCAGCTGAGTGCAGAGCTGTGACTCCTCCAAGCTTGGTGAACCTGGGGGGCGAGAGATGCAGGCGTGGAGGAGGCGCGGTGTGGCACCTGCTGAGCGACCCCACATGCAGACTCCACTGGGACACAGGTTCCTGGGGACCCTGCAGCATCTGAACGGCTGTGTGGGGAGCAGCAGAGCGACTTCAAATACTCATGTCTGCATGAACCCTGTTTTCTCACCCTGGGGAACCATTTAAGCCCTGTTTTGCCCTTGCTAATCACTTGTGCCCCACATTGCCTTCCAGTGAGAACCTCTGCCTTCCCCGGGGACTTGCCTGGGCCACAGGGTCCTTATTCCCTGCGTGGTAGGCAGGGCAAGGAATGGCACACCCAGCAAGGTGGTGGTGGTAACTGACAGACGTGGGTCCCGCTTGGTCTGAGAGACACCCATGCTGATTCTGGGCTGTCCCAGGCATCTGACTTGACCCCAGCAGTGCCCTGCACCTGACTCCATGGTCAGGGCTCCTTTTCCAACAGGGGAGCTAAGTTAAAACCTCATGTAGGGGGGCTCATGCTGTGGTATAGTGGGTAAAGCCATCGCTTGCAACACTGGCATCCCATATGGGCACCAGTTCCTGTCCCTGCTGCTCCACTCTTGACCTAGCTCCTTGCTAATGGTGTGGGAAATCCACAAGATGGCCCGAGTGCCAGGACCCCTGCCACCAGCGTGGGAGACCCAGATGGAGCTCCTGGCCCTTGACTTCGCTGGCCGTTAAGTAAACACATCTTTAAGAGAAAACGCACGTGGGGGAGGGGCCTGGGGTCCCCTTCCCTTCCCTACCAACAGCCCTTGCCCTTCACCTCAACTGCTCCGTGCTTTCCCCTGGTCCCCCAGCCGGAGCGGAAGGGGCTGGGATTGGAGTCAAGGAAAAGCCTCCCTGTATCTTTTTGGCAGAAAGATGTTTTGCTTTCACGACTCCTTATTTAACAAAGAAGGTCTTTTCCAAGGTGAATGCTGGCTGTGTCACCAAGGAGTGGTGGGAGCAGGTAAATCAGTAAAATGGTTTGGCACTGTTGGGGCCAGCGTTGTGGCACATCGGGTTAAGCCGCTGCTCCAGATGCCGGCATCCACCTGGGAGAGCCCGTTGGAGTCTGTGCTGCTCTGTCCAATCCGATTTCCTGCTGTTGCCCCTGGGAAGGCAGCAGAGGCCGGCCCATGAGACGTGGGAGAACAGAATGGAGTTTCTGGCTCCTGACTCGGGCCACTTAACTCTATCTCATATGTGCGGGCTTCAGAAAGTTCATGGAAAATACATACATGAAGAAACTATGCAAGGATTTCAAGTTTTTTGCATCATAATGAAGTTTTTCACTCCATCTCCCCATGAACTTTGCGAAGTCCCTTCAATTTGTCCTACTCTATTCCCGGATGCGGCCCTTGGTGGCTTCGCAGGAATTTGCATCTTGGGTAGGCACAGACTCCCTCCCTGGTCCCCACTCCATGACCCCGTGGCCACCCTTGCTCAGCTGCCACCCGGTGTCTCTGAGGCCCATTCTTCAACCCCACCCTGGCACCCAGGACCCTCGGGGAGACAGTGTCCCAGGACTTTGGGAACTCATTCAATTCCCTCTGTGTTTTGTCCTGGAGCAGAGGTTTTCCTGTCAACACTAAGGGATGCCCGGCAGGCAAAATGTGTTTGAATGTAGTCTTGGGAGGGGAACTTCCTAACACTGCACTTCCATTTGTTTAGCAGAGGTCGGGCTGACAGGGGCATGGGGCGGCCCCAGAGGGCCCAGTGCTGAAGGAGAGGTCAGATTCATTCTCACTGCGCCTGCCCGAAGACTTCACAGCAATGAGGTAAGAACTCAGGGAGCGAACCGCGAGGCAGGGAGGTTATGCCCAGAGGTCTGTTTGTGCAAAGCGCTTACAGTGACTTGATCTTGGAGCAGGCATGGCCAGAGCCTCACCAGCTGCGGGGACTTTGCCAGGCAGCTCCCTCCCCCGGGAACCACCCCACCATGCACCTGGCACCTCCTTCCAACACCTGCTCCGATCCCCTCCATGGCTGTCACGTGACCTGAGCGTAACTGGCGACCAGCCTGAAAATGCACTGGATTTACAGGACGGCTGGCCGCCTTGGCGCAGTACGTAGCACGCTCGTGACGCCAGCACAAGCGCTGCCCAGGGTGCGTGTTGAAGCCTCCTGGCTGGGCTGATGAAGCTTCTGTGCTTCAGCGTCTCCACACTCGGGCGGTGGCTGTGGGAGCAGCAAGGCACTGCTCGCCCTGTCGGCTGAGCCTGGAGCTGTGATCTAAAAGACACGTGATAAGCAGGGCACGCATGTGGGAAAGCCGAGGCCTCGTGTACGGCAGGTGGGACTAGGAAGCAATGTGACCACGCTGGAACTGGTTCCGCTGCTCCTGGATGGTCAAGATGCAGTTACTGCGGGTCCAGCACGCCCACCACAAGGCATCGAGCAAGAGAAGTGAACGCTATGACCCACACGTTGGGCACAGCAGGGTTATTCCCAACAAGTAAAAGGGGCAGCAGCCCACCTGCCCCGCGGCTGACGCATGCACCACAGGTGCGGCACATCCACGTCATGGAATGCTATTTTACAAGAATGGGAGTGACTACAGATACAGCCATGCGAGGGGAGCCTCAGAAACGCATGTGAAGCGCAAGAAGCCACACAGACACGTGCACACATTGCACGGTTCTATCGTATAAAATGCCCGGAGTGAGCCAATCTTCCAGTGTTCTGCCATCCTTCGTGTCCCCTCTGCTGAACTCCACGCTTGTCCTCATGTTGCTGGGTGTCTCGCAGCCACGGCCTTCTGCGGGTGAGATAGGGCACGTGGGGAGGGGGCTGGGAGACCACGCTGAAGAAGAGGGGTGTGCCGTCATGCACTGTGAGGACCGAGAACAGGGATGGAACGGGCGGCGGGACCCGGCCAGGCAAGAATGGCACAGGCGCCTCATCGGAAGCAACAGCTGAGGACGGGCAGTGGGGCTGCAGGTGGAGGGCGGGGGAGAGGAGGGACCCAGGAGGCCCCTGGCGCTGCCTGCAGGCCTCGCTGTGGAGAGGGATTTGAGCTTCCGCATCATCCAGGGTGCAACCCCCCTTCAGGAAAGCAGTCGTTTCTGGCGCTTCTGAAACGGAGCGGCAGTGAGAGCGTGGTTCGGGGAGTGTGGACACGCGTGGGCTGTGGGCTGACCTGGCTGTGTGCGGGCACAGTGACATTGGAAAATGAGCTGCCTTCTCTGAGCTTCAAGGCTCTCTGAAGTGAGGCGGACACGGCACAGGCGTGCACACACTGGAGCCAGCAGAAGGCCTGGCGAACTGTCTCCCCCCAGCCTCCCAGCCCCCGTGGCTGTGGCTAAGCTGCCTGATAATGAATTGCCCTGGGAAAAGACACCAGGTTCAGCCCAGATAAGCAGCAAGGAGACAGCTGTCACTTCTGAGGTTTTGTAACTGAGTGGAACATTGTTGCAGGAAAACAAGGTAAAAATTTCCCAAGGGGTTTCTGCACAGTTTCCAGAACTTCCTAAATTAACCCTGACCAGTAAAACCACCAGAGGAGACTTCCTGGCAGGGCTTGGCACTTCCATTTCCAGTCCCAACCGAAAGTAGGAAGCATCGAGACAGGCAATAATTCAACTCTTCGGTTGGCTTCCAAAATTATCCACATTCATGTCGTTTGCCATTTGCACCGAGGCTCAGAGTGATTCTGATTTCATCTGGTCCAGGTTGCCCGCTCATTCCTGATCAAACCAGCCGCAGGCTCCCTGATGCCTCCCCGCTCCCCCTGCCTGTGCTAAGCGTGCCTGGGTGTGGCGAGCAGTTCCGTGACATTAGCAGCAGCTCCAGGTTGCAGACGATTACCCTGGAGAGGAAATCTTAGAAGTCTCACTTCTTCGACTCGGACCACCTGAGTACAACCTCACAACTGTGTGGATTAAGCAAGCCAGTGAAGTTTGCTAAGTGTTGGTTTCTTCAAGACAAAGAAACTCCACGCCCATTAGGTTAACTACTATTAAAAAAGAAGAGAGAAAGAAAAAATAACAAGGGTTGGTGGGGTTATGGGGACCCTGCAGGCTTCTCGTGCATTTTGGTGGAAATCAAAAATGGCCCAGCCACTGCGGGAAACAGTGTGGCGATCCCTCAAGAGAGTTAAGCAGAGACTTGGCACAGGATCCAGAGTCCCCTTCCGGGTGTAGACCCACAAGAATGAAAGCAGGGGCTCAAAGAGTGACTTGCACACATCTTGGGTGAGTTGTCAGGGGCTGGCGGGAGGCGGGAACAGGGAGGCCGTGGTTAATGGGGACAGAGTTTCACTTCAGGAAGAAGAAATCGCTGCAGAGACGGCTGCTGCACTGGCTACACAGCAACGTGATGCCACAGAAAACGGGCTAGAACAGTGCATTTTGTGTTGTGTGTGTTTTGTCACCATTAAGCAGGTTAAAAAAAAAACTAAGAAGCTCCTTGTCTGCAAAAACAAAGTTTAATCATTGTAGTCTGTCTACACTAGAAAATTCGTTAGAGTTCAACCTTAGATTCGGAGCAAAGCAGAAACCGTATGAGAGGGGACATGCCTTCAGGGCCACAGATCCTCTCCAGCCATGTCCAGTGCCCAGGCAGTCTTTCTCCACCCTGGACCTCTGGACATGTGGAGTTTGCTGGCTTCTCGTGAGTGACTCAGGCATCTAGACCCGGCCCTCCCCTCAGAGTGCGCCCTCAGTCTTACCTTGACTTCCTAATCTGCCAGGCCCATGATGTCAGTGACAGGCTATGACTTCAGGGACAGGCAATGATGTCAGAGCAGGCAGTGATGTCAGAGACAGTCCATGATGTCAGAGACAGGTTAGTGATGTCAGAGACAAGCAGTGATGTCATAGCAGGCAGTGATGTCAGACATGCAGTGATGTCAGAGCAGGCAGTGATGTCAGAGATAGCCTGTGATATAAGAGACATTCCATGATGTCAGAGACAGTCCATGGTGTCAGAGACAGGTAGTGATGTCAGAGACCATCTGTGATGTCAGTGACAGGCAGTGATGTCAGAGACAGTCCATGATGTCAGAGACCACCTGTGATGTCAGTGACAGGCAGTGATGTCAGAGACAGTCCATGATGTCAGAGACAGTCCATGATGTCAGAGACCACCTGTGATGTCAGTGACAGGCAGTGATGTCAGGGACAGGCAGTGATGTCAGAGACACCCAATGATGTCAGAGACAAGCAGTGATGTCAGAGACAGGCAGTGATGTCAGTTCTTCATGCCAGTTCTCCAAGCTCTTTTCTTGTGAATTCTTTGGCTTTCTGTTTTCCTGCTCTTCTTGGGTCTGTTTGAAGGACCCAGCGTCCTACAATACTTTGACCCCAGATGGACGAGTCAGTTAGGGGAAGTTCCCCTACATCAGGCAGATTTTACTGATTGTGGGGAGAGCAAGCGCAGCGCTATGAGGCTGATCTGTGGAGACTCCAGGCCAGGAGTGGGGGGGGGGGTCCACCTTGCAGGATGGCTGGGAGGGCGGGGCAAAGGGAAGGGCAGAGCAGTCCAAGGAGAGGAAAAGCATTTGAGTGAAGACCTGAGGCCACAAGGTGTCAGGTCAGCGACAGCATCAGTGACTCCAGCTGGCTGGGGAAGGCTGCCTCTTTGGCGCTAACAGGTGGCCCGAGCCATGCAGAGAGCTGCGGGCTCCCCTGCCACGGCCCTCGGGCTCACTCTGCGCAGACCCACGACCTCTCTGGAAAGCCTAATGTTCACTGAGCGCAGGCCCCACGTAACTGACGAGAGCCCCAGCGCCGCCCATTGCTGGCGAGGAGACTGCTGACCCTGTTCTCCCAGGGGGCTGTAGGTGGGCTGATAGCCCCAGCCGTGCCCACTCCGGGCTCCCTGGGGAGGCTCCAGCACGAAGCCCTCAGCTGTGTTCTCATTGGTGGCCCCTCTCTTCCTCTCTCCCCTTCCTCCCCTGTCTGCCTCCCTCTCCCTCCTCTACGTCTCCCTTCTTCCCTCCTTCCTGCGTGCTTCCCTCTGTCTATCTCTGTCTCTCTCCCCCTACTCGGTGTGTCCGTCTGTCTGTCATCCTCCTCCCCATTCCCCCAGGAAGCAGCAGCTCCCACTTGGAAGTGGTGCCTCCTCCCCCTGCCCCGCAGCCCTGGCCACAGCTTGAGGCAAGGTGAAGCCTCCTTGGTGGCCTTGAGCAGCTAGGCCGGGGCTCCCGAGGAGCTGTGGTGTGGTAGCACCAGCCCCCAGAACGCCCAGCGCACCAGCCGTCCCGCCAGGCCCACCCAGGAGAGCAGGCCGCCTCCAAGCCCTCCCTCTTCCTCTGGTGTCCAGGAGGCTCCTGTCTGCGTCCTGACGGCCTTTGCCCTGGAGCAGGAAGCGCCTGTGGGGACCTGGGCCCTGCTGCTGGCTCGGGCACCTGCTCGTGTCACCCCCCCGGACCCCTGTGCTGGGCCAGTGCAATGAGAAGACAGTGGAGCCACCTTGCCGGCTGTCCACGCCGTGGCTCCCTCCCTGCCTGGACGGTGAGAAATGACAGGGTCTTGATGGAGGTGTGCAGCTGGAGGCTGTGACGGGGAAGAGGCCACGAGCCTCCCCCACCCCCCAGGAGCAGCCTAGGAGAGCGGTGCACGCTTCTCCCCAGGACGCGAGCAGACGCTAGGACACATTCTGTCCACTGTCGGCTGTGGCCTCCGCTCAGGGCCCTGCGTCCCACCACAGGCTGAGCAGAGCCCAGCAGCCATCGGCCAGGGGCCGGCGTTGGCCTGGGTCTTCTCTGTTTGACTCCTCTCCTCCTCTTCCCCCTTCTCAGTGACCTCAGGGCAGAATTTCAAGAGGTTGGACGCCAAGGTCACGCGTGCTCCCGAGGAGGCTTGCACAACCCCACTGGCGTCTGTCATCAAGCCAGTCGCAGATTCCAGGGGCGGGACAAAAACCCCTGCTGGACAGAAGACCTGCAAAGGCACACAGCAGGGGCCATACGGCACTCCCGAGGGAGGCCACGTCCTTGGTTTTCAGGGGACCACGAGTGCGCAAGAACGCATCTCCATGTGATTTTCCCCTGTCATTCCCAAAGCAGCCGTCTCCAGGGAGACGGCAGGGCCTCCAGGGCCGGGCCTGCACCCTCGCCCGCAGATGCCTGCAGACGCCGCTGCCCATGTGACCTCGGAAGGGCGTCCTAGGGCCTCCCGAGCTGGCTTCCTTTGGGTGGACATGGCCCCACATGGAAGGACACACACAAGAGGGCCAATTCCTTCCCCTCAACATGACCTGGTCCACGCAGACTTCAAAGACGGAGACACACAGCTGCAGGGGGCGACTGGCACCCACCATTCCCGAATCTTGAGCCGGCCCTGGCTCAGCAGCTACGCCACAGGCTTCCCCTGGGAAGCCGAGCCTCAGTGGAAAGTCCCCGTGTCCCCGCTGGCCTCCAAGCCACGCAGACCCCTCCATACTGCTGAGCTGGGCTGGTGGGGGGGAGCAGGTGGGAATCAACTTCTGGCTGCCTTGTGTCCTCGTTCAGCTGTGGGTGGTGGCCCCGACCCCTGTGAGGGGAAAGGGAAACCTCAGCGGGGCAGCTCAGGCCCCAGGCTCCGAGGCAGAGCAGGGAGGGGAGCCCCGAGCCTGGGAGGCTGTGCCCTTGCCCCACCACCAGCACCCTCAGACTGCCCCGACATGGGACGAACCAGCGGAAAGGAAGCCCAGGAGGTGCTGGGAGCCTAGGCCAAGGACCACGTGCTCAGTCACCCAACAGCCAAACGTTTTACTGAGCTCTGCGCTAGAACGGACAGCCTCCTGTGTCGGGGTGGTGCCTCCACTCCTCGCAGCTGCGAGTGCAGACGCCGTCCTCGCCCCCTCCCCAGCTCCCCCGGCACAGCCACCTCCCAGAGCTACCTGGGCCTTCTCCCCGGCTCCCGGGGAGACAGGCCTCCGTCAGATACCCTCTCTCTCTCTCTGGCTTTGCATCGTGCTCCTCCTGGGCTCCCTCCCCCCCCGGTGAGCCCAGCGACCCGTCAGGATCCCGCCAAGGAAGGACGGGCTCTGTGAGACGCCTCCTGCCAGCTGCTATTGTCCCCAGTGTTCTTAGTTCTAACTGAACACTCAGAAATTGCTACTTTATTTATTTGAGAGACAGAGCCCCTACCCGCTGGGTCATTCCTCAAGTGCTCACAGCAGCTGGAGCTGGGCCAGACCCAAGCCAGGAGCCAGGATGCATCCAGGTCTCCCATGGGTGTGGCAGGGACCCAACTACTTGAGCTATTATCGCCTGTGGCTGTGTGTGTGTGTGCACATGTGCGTGTGTGTTAGCGAGGAGGAGCTGGAATCAAGAGTGGAGCCAGCTCTCCAGCCTGGCGCCGCGATGTGGGACGTGAGCGTTGTGTTCTAAACAGTGCCTTAACCTGGAGGCCGGGATGCACCACCCTCAGAGGGTGTTCGGCTCAACCTCCACCTTCCCGGCCTGGCGTTCTCCGAGAACAGGGCCCGGAGTGATTCCTCCTCACCGCCATTCCCAGCCCCAGGCTGTAGCCTCCTCACAGTCGTCCCCTGCGTGGGTGAACGCGGGGGTGACTCTCCACCTGAGGTTTGCAGAGTGAATCCCGAGCCAGGGCTGGGAAAGAAGAGCCCCAGGGCGACAGCTCCCTCAGCCGAGGCTCAGGCCCACCCGAGCCCCCTTCCTTCACGTCACCCGCGGGAGCCCCACCGACCTCCCCGTCTGCCCCCAGGAGGGCGAGGACTCCGGGGCTGCCTCAGCCAACCTCAGGCCCCGCCCACACCTCGCTGCACCGCGGGAGCAGAGGGAGCAGGAACCACACTTGGAGCAGCGCGAGGGGACAGGCTGCCAGTCGTGGGTGCAGCTGCCCCCAGAGGCAGGGTGTCTGGGGAAGACAGAGAGGCTGGCGAGACAACTTCCTGTCGGCCGCTCTTCCACACAGTCTGGCCGGGGGCCTAATCCTGCGTTTCAGAGCCTCGATCCCTGCTGTACCCGTCGGAGAACGGGAAACACGGCTGCTATGCTTCTGTATGATGGTGTGGCCAGGAGTCAGCTGACTGGAAGTCCCAGCCGGGAGCCACAACACAGGGAGAGAGCAAGCAACGGGAGGGGCCCCGGCCAGCTGAGCTGAGCTCTTTAGTGTTCACTTTTAATATCTTCGTCTTGGCTTAGTGAAATCAAGTCCCACGGTAGAGTCCCTGGGCTGAGCACAGGCCCGGTCACCGTGGCCAGTTCCTGAGCTGAGCTGGGTTGAACCTTGGAGTCGAGGCTGGCGTAGCGGGGGGTGGTCTGGCCAGGAGCTTCTCCAAGTACAGACAGCCAGTGGATGCACGGGGCCCACTCCAGGCTTGGCCCTAGCCATGGGCTGTCACTGGAGCTGTGTGTTCCCCGGTTGGGAGTTTGAGAGAAAAAGCCATGGGGAGGAAACCACCCTCCTCTCGCACTGACCTGTGTTTTTCTCCCTCTGTGATCTGGGGAAAATGGGGGATTGCCCCAGAATAAATCAATAGCAATAATGACAGCGCTACTGTTTTATCTAGGAGCCCAGGCTGCAGTGGGGGTAAATGGCCAGCAGGGGGCAGTGGCGACTGGATCCTTGCACCCCAGGGCGAGGAATGCCCTGTCGGGGTGGAAACTGAGGCCCGCACTGGCCTGCTCTGCACACTGCGGCCCCTGGCGACAGAGGCGCAGGCGTCCCCCACTGAGCACGCAGGGTGGGCGCGCCGGGCGGCGAGCGCACAGCGCAGGTGGCGTCTGAAGACCTGCATGACTCACATTTTCCCCCAGGGAGGAAGACGAGGTTGTTCCAGGCGGAGGAGCCGCCTGGCCCAGCGGCCGCGCGGTGGCCGAGGCGGAAGTCGCTTGAGGTCACACGTGGAGTGTGCGGGGGCTTGGGAGGCAAATCGGGGGGGCAGCTTGTGAGGGGCCTGGGGCTCTGCATTTCTTCCCGGGGAGTCCGCCCCGGGTGTGCGGGGGTTGAGGGATCCGGAGTTGGAAGCTCCAGCCTCCCACCCCCAGGCCTCACAGGGCTGCCTGGGGTCTCCAGGGGCGACCTCTGCGTGGCTGTCCCTTCGCGCCAGCGTCCCCGGCCTGCCCCTGGACGTCGCGAGGAGCGGGGACGAGCTCCCGCTCCGCGTCGCGGGGACCCACCGCAGCCAGGCCTGTAGTGGCGGGCGCAGCGGCAGCTGAGAGCCTCCCCGAGCGAGAGACCCGATATCCTCCACACGCGAGGTCGGGGCCCCACTCGGGCGTGGCCGCGCCGTCCTGGCTGCGTTCACGACCCCAGGCCCGGGGTGCTCAGCGCCGGCGTGGGAGCCGAGGCTCCAGGGCGCCTCAGGCAGGGAGGGGAGGAGCCGAGGTGCACGGTCAGGTCAGGCGGCAGAGATGTCCACCCGGCGCCGTGCACGCCAGCATCGTCCCCACGCACCCAGGGGTGAACCCCCAGAGACCCGGGCCGCGTCCCTGCGGGGACCGTGGACCCCAAGGCCGGGAGGGTGACCGGGCGCAGAGCGGCTGCACCGGACGTGGACCCAGGCGTGGGGGGCCCGGGGTGCAGCCAGGGGCGTCTCCCTGAGGAGAAGATGCGGGAACTGAGCAAAACTGAGCCAGGGCTGAGGAGTCCGCGAGGTGGGGGCCCAGAGGGCAGGGGCAGGGGCAGGCAGGAGACGCCCCCGCGGGGACAGGGAGGGCGGCCTTGGAGCTGTGGGCGTGGGGGCTGAGCCGCCTGCCAGAGCGGAGTGTGGGGATGCCCCCCAAGAGGAACCCCAGTGGGGCCGGGGTGAGGGGGAGCGCCTGAGGGGAGCGGGGTGTGGAGAAGCCCCCCAGGAGGAGCCGGAGTGGGCCGGGGGTGAGGGGAGTGGGGTGTAGAGGGGTGAGGGGAGTGGGGTGTGGGGAAGCCCCCCAAGGGTAGCCCGAGTGGGGCTGGGGTGAGGGGAGTGGGGTGTAGAGGGGTGAGGGGAGCGGGGTGTGGGGAAGCCCCCCAGGAGGAGCCAGAGTGGGCCCGGGGTGAGGGGAGTGGGGTGTAGAGGGGTAAGGGGAGTGGAGTGTGGGGAAGCCCCCCAGGAGGAGCCGGAGTGGGGCCGGGGGTGAGGGGAGCGGGGTGTAGAGGGGTGAGGGGAGTGGAGTGTAGAGGGGTAAGGGGAGTGGGGTGTGGGGAAGCCCCCCAGGAGGAGCCCGAGTGGGCCCGGGGTGAGGGGAGTGGGGTGTAGAGGGGTGAGGGGAGTGGGGTGTGGGGGAGCCCCCCAAGAGGAACCCCAGTGGGGCCGGGGTGAGGGGAGCGCCTGAGGGGAGCGGGGTGTGGAGAAGCCCCCCAGGAGGAGCTGGAGTGGGCCGGGGGTGAGGGGAGTGGAGTGTAGAGGGGTAAGGGGAGTGGGGTGTGGGGATGCCCCCCAGGAGGAGCCCGAGTGGGCCGGGGGTGAGGGGAGTGGGGTGTAGAGGGGTGAGGGGAGTGGGGTGTGGGGAAGCCCCCAAGAGGAGCCCGAGCGGGGCTGGGGTGAGGGGGGCGGGGCGGCTCGGACTTTGCTGGAACTGAGATGAGGCCGCGGGGCGACCCGTGGAGCCGGTTTCCTGGGGAGATTGAAAAGGGGAACTGGAAGCCAGCACCAGGGAGGGATGGATCCCATGACATGGGAGACGGCGCCATGATGTCACGGAAGACCTTCTAAAGGGCAGCTGCCCGGGTGGGAGCAGGGGGGTGGGGGGATTTCTGGTGGAAACCAAGGAGGAGTGGGATGCACAGCCGCTCGAGCTGTCAGAGGATCCTTGCCCGCAGCCTGGGCCTCCCAGGAGCCCGTTCATCGCCAGCATTTCTCACCTGGGCCGTGCTTCATTCATTCATTTAGATTTATTTGTTTATTTGGAAGAGTTGCAGAGAGCAGAAAAGACACAAATGGCCAGGGCTGGGCCAGGCCAAAGCCAGGAGCCAGGAGCATTATCCAGGTCTCCCATGTAAGTGCAGGGGCCCAAGCACTTAGCCATTAGCAGTGAGCTGGATGGGAAGCGCAGCAGCCAGGACTCAAACCAGTGCCCATATGGGATGCTGGCGCTGCAGGCGGCAGCTTTACCCGCTAGGCCGTGAGGCCATCCACTGTGCGTTGTTCAGGTTGTTGGCATCCATTACAGCGGCTGTCCACCCGCCGTCTGTGAACCGAGGAGGCGTCAGCATAGACAGAATGAGGCCACCGCTGAAACCCGGATTGTCTTGCCGGTGAGAAATGCACGCTTGTCTCTTTGGGGAGAAAATCAGTGCGGAGGACAGCAACTCCGCGTGGAAGACAGCAGACCCCCTTGCAGTTCAGAGGCCAGACTTGCGGGGTCACCCCCAGGCCCCATCCACGGCTGCCTCAGGGCGGGTTCATTTCACATTTCTCGCAAGATCCTCTCCTCCAAAACTACTGGTGCCCGTTTTTCAGGAACAAAATATTTCCGCATCTTTGAATGGACTCTTGGACAGGCTTTAATACACAGACACAGGCAGCTGCCTGCCAGGGGAGCAGACACAGAGTCAGGCTCTGTTTGGGGCACAAAAATGTTTTTCCAAGAAGATAAAACTTTATGCATTGCTGCATTTTAGAGATCGTCCCTAACTGCATTGTTGTCAAATCGTAGGCAGTTGTTTCACAGATGGGGAAATGCGGGTGTCCAAGAGCACACGGCTACAGAGCACTGGAGCCGGGGTCCCTTGCGGCCTGGTCTGTTTATCAGCCCGTGTTGGAGCCCCAAACCCACACAGAAGGCTGGGGCGACATTCACATGCGCAAACACCTGCTACAGAGACCTCAGTTTTGGGAACGTGTGGTACAGAGGCTGGTGCTGTAACACAACACACTTTTCTGCGAAACATCAGGTCACATGGGCAGCGTGACCTATGACTCACACGAATGAGTGCCACATCCTGGCTTTCATGTGCTCCACGCCAGGAGAATGACTGCTATGCGCAGGTGCCCCGGCGGGAGCACGTGTTCACACTTGCCGTCGCTCCCCTGGCTCACAGCTCTCCCCCCAGCAGTCTGTTGGTGACTCTGTGGTTCCTTTGAGCAGAGCTCACATGTCCCCATGCTTTCTTCTACGCACTCTGACTGTGGGCTGGCACTGACTCTAGGGTGAGTCGTTTGAAAGGCCAAAGGTACAAGGGACTTCGAACACACCCAGTCCAACTCTGCCCATTTTCAGAAGGAGAAATGAGGCTGGAGAAGTGGAGTGAATCTGCCTGGATCTGCTCATGCTGTCTCCTTAGCAACGGCTGCCTCCACGCAGAGGGGCGCCGTAGTCACTCACATCGTGTGGAAATGGCACAGAAGCTGTTCTTGTGGGGAGAACATGAGCAGAGATGCACAGAGCAGCCGGCCTGTTCAGTGAGGGGTCCTCTGTGTGCCATGTGTCACCTGATTTCATTTGTATGGCAACCCATGACTTCCCAGACATTTGCCACAAACCACACCGAATGTGGAGGAGCAGGACTTTGTCCGTGGCTCACAGACCTGCTCTCCTGACCACCGTCCACTCTGCTGACCACTGTGTCGCATCTTCTGCCCACCAGGAGCCACGCTGTCTCAGTGAATGGCAGTCATGGAACACAAAGGCCATGGGGGACGGGGAAATGGTTACTTTGCACTGAAATCCCCAAGAGCGATGGCTTCATGAAGCGAGGGTTTGGTCAAATGGGAATGTGTACAAAGTGACCGAGGAACTGTGCAAATCTCTCCTTATCTATGTGGCTGTCGCCATTGCAACAACTGTGTCCCCAGCACAAGATGGAGAGAGCACTCGATGGCTGACCAAGCAGCCTTGTGCAATGGTTCGCATATCCAGAAGTCTCTTACCCAAGACTGCTTTCACTCTTGCTGTTCTTGAAACTGGAAGACAGTGGCCAGCATGGACAGAGCTCACCACTCTGCAAGATCTCAGGTCCATGTCGTCCTGGTTTTGGTGTGAATCACCTCCTGCCCACAGGCCATCAGTGTCACCCACACACCCTCTGTCCTCCAAGCTTAGGGTCTGTGCCATCTGTTTCATTTCTTTCCCCCAATGCCACTGTGTCTTGTGCTCTACTTGATGAGAAAGAGTTTGTACGCATCATAACCAACATGCACCTGCCACAAGAGCTGCCCTGTTGCTGGCAGGACCATTTCATAAGAAAGACAATGCCTGCGTCTCAGGGCTGCTATGAACATTAAGTGAGACTGTGGATTTGAAAATGACACCGGACTGGCATTGCGGTATACTGGTTAAGCTGCTACCTGCAATGCCAGCATGCCGTGTGCTCTGAGTCCTGACCGCTCCACTTCCCATCTAACTCCCTGCTAATGCACATGAGAGAGCAGAGGAGATGGCCCCTCGCCCACATGGAAGACCTGGATGAAGCGCCTGGCTCCTGGCTTCCACACCTGACCATTGTGGTCATTTGGGGACATCTCCCTCTCTCCTCTCTCTCTCTCCTACTCCCTCCCTCCCTCTCTCCCTCCCTCCCACTTTCTCTGTAACACTGCCTTTCAAAACGACACAAATCTAATGAATAGAGTTTACTCATGAAGTCCTTTTTCAAAAATTTACCTTGCTGTTATGTATCCTTAATGACTTTTGCCTTGAAACCCAGGAGTATTTTAAAATCCTCACTTCAGTTATTTACTTGAATAGCAGAGAGACAAACACGCTGGTCAGGGCAAAGCTGGAAGCCAGGAGCTCAGTCCAGGTTCCCACACGTGTGGCAAGGACCCAGCTACTTAAGCCGCCACCTGTTGCCCCTGGGCTGCACATGAACAGGAAGCCGTGAGCTGGGCACTCCAATGTGGGATGTGGACATTTCGCCATCAGGCTAAGTGCCCACCCGAGTTTTAGTGATTCTGAGTATGAAAATCTCTAATTTACAAGTTTGAAATGTGATTCATATTGATATTGTAAAATAAAATCACAAAGTAGTTAATGACACCTGATTAGAGATAACCAGAGAGAATTAAGTCAGTATTTACTCTGAAGTTTGTGTATGTGACAACAAACGGCATCTCTGGACATCCAGGCAGGGGTCAGGTGAGAAAGAGGTGAAGCAGACCTGCAGTGTGGTCCCCACCGCGCTCCCTGTCCCCTTACCTTTCACTTGTCTGTGTGTGCTCCCCGCTCACCCTGCGGCAGCACGTGAGGGTCACCCCAGTGAGTCCAGCCATCCCCCCCTCCGTCTTTCCTCTGTGCCTGTAGCAAACGTTGAGTGCCCATGAACCACTGAGCTAGAAATCTTGTACTGAAAGCGTGTCCGGTGTGCAGGGGCGTTTGCGCTAAAAGCAGCTGTAGTACCGTGCCAGCCGCTGGGACGGAGGGGGAGATGCTGTGGGGTCCACGAGCGGCCTCGGAGCGTGTGTTGAGTGCCCCGGGACTCGGCCGAGTGCACAGACCCTAGGAGGACCGTGAGGTCAGCAAGCTTTGCCCCAGCTGTGGATCTGCCAGCGGTCAGGTGCCTCCAGGAGCCCCACCAGCTGTCCATTCGAGGCACTGCTCTGGCCACTGTGTGCGCTGACCTCCCCAGGGCCAAGGGGGCTTCCCAGGCTGGGGGAAGGTGAGACCAGGGCCAGAGAGGTGGGCCACAGTCACCAGATACCCATGGCCTAAGCAGAGCCTGTCCCACACCTGCACCCCATCATGTCTGCCCATGTGCCACCTGCCTGGGTGAGGAAGCTCTGTGGGCTGCAGTTCCAAAAGTGTCTGAGTCCTAGTCAGGAGCACATGGTGGCGGCAGGTAACCCCAAGACCACCCTGAGGTGCCCCCAAGGCTGGGGAGCTCTCAGCCTTGTGAGGTGGGCATGCAGTGTGTTTTACAACAAGCACTCCTGCGAGAGGGACTGGAGGTGAAAGATGGAGGTGACAAGGCCTCTGCTCTGAGGCTACAGCAGCCTGGCTGGGGCACGCAGGTGCACACAGAGATGTGCTGGCCCAGCGAGGAAGTTGTGAGAGACAGAGGCCCAGGGTGGGGACAGGTCGGACTCATCAGAGCAGGGCGGGGAGGCCCCAGTGGGGCTTAGGGTGGGGCCCGGCTGGGAGGGCAGGCAATGCACCCTCAGGACTCCCGCAGGGAGGCTGCTGGCCCAGTTCACGGCTCTGGCAGGAGCACAAGGGAGAATGGAGGCAGCTGGGAGGAGGGGCAGTGGGGAGCAGGCATGCCTGTGGTGGGGGGAGGGGCAGTGGGGGGAGCAGGCATGCCTTGGTGGGGGGAGGGGCAGTGGGGGGAGCAGGCATGCCTTGGTGGGGGGAGGAGAAGTGGGGGAGCAGGCATGCCTGTGGTGAGGGGAGGGGCAGTGGGGGGAGCAGGCATGCCTGTGGTGGGGGGAGAGGCAGTAGGGGGGCAGGCATGCCTGTGGTGGGGGGAGGGGCAGTGGGGGAGCAGGCATGCCTGTGGTGGGGGGAGGGACAGTGGTGGGAGCAGGCATGCCTGTGGTGGGGGGAGGGGCAGTGGGGGGAGCAGGCATGCCTGTGGTGGGGGAGGGGCAGTGGGGGAGCAGGCATGCCTTGGTGTGGGGAGGGACAGTCGGGGAGCAGGCATGCCTGTGGGTGTGGATCCCACAGGATTCTTCTGTCGCTGACATTGTGACATTTCTCTACAGGCAGAAAAGTCTGTGTCCACAGCAGGGACGAGAGCAAGAGGGACCTTGCTGGCCATCACTGGGCAGACCTAGGCCCCTTGCGCTGGGCCGCGGGCCGTGTGTGACATGGGGCTGGGGCTGGGAGCCGGGTGGGAGAAGGCCAGGGAAATCCAAGGATTGGGATGTCCGGGCACAGGGCCAGGGGTTGGTGCTGGGCGTCCCTGCTGCCCCCGGACGGGGCCTGCGCTTATCTGTAAATCAAGCCCCAGTGGGGCCAGGATACGCAGCTCTGGGGGCCTCCGGAGAGCTGGAAACCACATCCGCACCTCAGCTTCCCCCCGAGAGGAACTGCCCAGGGCTGGAGCGCGCCGCTCTCCACCTGCTGCCTCTGTTTCCTCCCGACAGCCTCCGCTTCCCGCCCTGGGAGCGGCTGTGTCCTCCCCAGCTCACCAGCGCAGCCTTCTGCTGCCCTGGGCTCTTCCACATGTGCTCGCGCCCCACGTCCTCACCTCGCCCCCGACTCCTCTATTTGGGAGTCTAGGAAAACCTCCCCCAGCCCCCACTGCCCCACGCACAGCAGCCATGGTCTCAGCCTGGCCCTTCTAGAAACACGTTTTCTGTCCAATGGATGCAGAGCTGTTGCACGTATTTGTGGGGAACGTGGGGCTCTTCAGCACCTGTGCACGGGGAAACGGAGTCAGCTCAGACGGGTGTCATTTCCATGTGTTGGGGACTTCTGACTCCTCCCCTCGCTGTTTTGAGACATTCCAGTCATTGCTGTCAGGCAGCTTCCTACTGTTCTAGGTGACATTGGCAGTGACCCAGTCCTGTAGCTGCCCTCCCTCTCCAACCAGCCCCTTTGCCCACCCTGTGCCCTCTGTGCCAACCTGGCCTTGGCTCTGTCCCCGGGGATGAAGGGACGGCTGGCCTCCATGGCCACTTCCCAAGTCCTCTCCCTGTCTCGGGCGCGCTTCCCCCTGCAGCCCAGCCTTTCTGTGGGCCTCAGCCACAGGCTGCCTGTGGTTTTGCCAGCACCGACTCAGAAAGGGCCCAGAACGACAGAGGTCTGGAGCCGCCCTGGCACCGGCAGCCTGGGGGGCATCTCAGCAGACCACCTGCTTGTATGTGTGGCCTCTGCTTCCTCCCCTGCAAGACAAAGGCAGAGAGCTTTGCCTGTTATGGCTCATGGCTGCCCTAAATACATGGCAGTGGCTTTGATTGGCTTAGGAGCCTGAGGGAGAGGGCTGCTCGCCTCCAGCCTCTGCAGGAGACTTGGATGCCAGGCCCAGTCTTTTTTTTTTTTTTTTTTTTTTTTTTTTTTTTTTTTAGTCAAGCCAGGGAAGTGGCGTGGATAGGGCAAGGGACAAGGCAGGCAGACGTGGACACAGTGGCAGGTGTTCAGCTACTGAAGCCTGAAGCCGCAGGAAAAGGGAAGGCCGTCTGGAAGGAGCCCCGTGTCCGGGACTGAGGTACTGCAGGATGTTTCTCCGAGGACCCTGCGGCCACAGACCCTGCGTCTCTCCGGAAGGGAGCTCTGGCTGGCCGGCTGCCCCCAGGGCCTGAGCAGCTGTAGCGGCTGTGTGTTCTCGGGGGTCTCCCAAGTCCTTCGGAACACAAAGGGGTGCCTGGGAGGTGGGCGGTGCTGCCAGCACCAGGATCTGCTCCCCACCGTAGCTTGGAAGGATCAAGGAGATCTTGTCTGTCACCTTGGTGAGGAGCTGGGGACACATGTCCCCAGAGCGTGTGGCCAGATTTCCCCGAGAGTGCAGAACTCTGGCTGCCAGCAAACTGAGCTGTGCCAGTACAGTGTCCGTGGATGATCCCTCTTGCTGTGAAGCTGAGGATGACACCAGGTGGCCCCTGCCTGCTTGCTGCCTGGCTCTCTGAATGGAGCTCTCTCCCTTCGTGGACAGTTAGAAGTCAGAAATGCCCCGCGTCTCTCCCCATGGTGTCCCTGTCTCCCGTCTGCTGAGATGTTCTGCAGAGGCCAAGCCACACCCTCCCCGGTTCCACAAGCATCAGGGTCCCTGCATGACCTTGTGACCCTCATGCACCACGGCCTGCAGTCTTGGACCATGGCCGTTCTGGGATTTGAGTGACAACTACAATGAAGAGATGCGAATGTGCACTGTTTAATTTCTATACTATGGCCAAGTTCTGTGAGACCCAAAACAAAAATTACAGCCATTGGACTTAGAACCGTGGGGCAAGGTGACAGAACAAGGTCCCTCCCAGCCCCCACCTCTCAGGGTGAGCATGTTACTCCATGGACTACGTCATCGAAACCAGAGTGAGGACTCGGTACATAATCCTGTCAGTCTGAGTGCTTCGATCACTGAAGCCCAGGCCTTATGTGCACCTTCGGGAGCACATGTCTACACTGCAGGCTGGAGCACATGTCTACACTGCATGCCGTGTGCCCTGTGCTAGGGTGGGGCTGCAGCGTTTTAAGGCTGGCGTCAGGGTTTAGCCTCCAGGAGCCCAAGCATTCTGGGGAGCCACAGTGAAAGCAGACCGCGCAAAGTGTGACTGGCACTTAGGAAAACTGGTTGGGCCCAGGGCACAGAATTGTCCAGAGAGGAGCAAGCGAGGGCCAGCTGGAAGGCTCCTCCCTACACGTGAGCTCTGGGAGCCGGCTAATCCAGGTGCGAGTCCACCGAGACTGAAGTGACGGGCCAGCCTATGTGGTGTGGCAAGTTAACGACGCCGGCGTCCCATATGTCTGAGTCCTGGCTGCCCCACTTCCAATTCAGCTCCCAGCTAATGGCCCGGAAAAGTAGCAAAAGATGGCCCAGGCGCTTGGGCCCCTGCCACTCTCGTCGGGGAGACCCAGGAGGAGCTGGTGGCTCCTGGCTTCAGCCTGGCCCCAGCCTGGCCCAGCCCTGGCCATTGTGGCCATCTGGGGAGTGAACCAGCGAAGGAAGGTCTCTTTCTCTTTCCCCATCTCTCTGTAATGCTGCCTTTCAAATAAATAAATTCATCTTTTAAAAAATCTTGAAAAGACTGGCCTGGGGTCCACACCATGGTGGAAGCAGCCTGCCTATCTCAGCAGGGCGGGGTTCTTTTGGTCTTAGAGGACATTGTGGGGACAGTTTTGCTGCCACTTTATTGGTATTCACCTCCAGTGACAATAACCACAAGTGGTCAAACCTCTGCTTTCATTTCACGGTGGATATTAGAGACGGCTGGAGAGAAGCGCCGTCTGAGAGACGGATGGGGCAGGCCATATGCCAGCTCCCTCATGGCGGTTGCATTGTGTGCCGCCTCGATTTCATTACCTCCCATTTCCTACTTCTATTGTAATGGTCAGCCTTTTCCTGTTGCCCAAGGGTAGCAATTTCCACTGCAGAGAACATACTTCTTGCATGTCCTTTGGTAATCGTGACAGCCCAGCGGTCTCCCTGGCTGTCCACACAGCAGCAGCCTGCTGTGCTGCGAGGAGAAACGCTGGGCCCTCCTGGTCTGTGCTGGCAGGAAGCCTGCGGCCCAAGCCCTGCTCAGCAGTCTGGGATTGCACATCTCACGCAGTGTGTCGGTGCCGGGAAGGCCGCGGGGCAGTGCGGGCAGAGGCACAGGTCACCCCGAGGAAACTCACAAGACGAACGCCAACCCGGTCCACGTAAGAGCCAGACTCAGAGCACTGCAGAGCCCCCTTTCCACACAGTGTCCGGGCTGGGGCAGAGCCCAGGTGCTGACCCCCAACCCCAGGACGACGTCACAAAGGTGAGGCACATTGCCCGGAACTCCAAGGCTCAGAAGAACCCAGGAGTTGGGAGCTGTGGCCCAGAGGCCAGAGGTAGGGTGACTCTCGCTGAGGACAGGAGCTCAGGTCAAACACGGGCTTCTCGGGGTCAGAGAGGGCTGAGTGTTTACTGAGGGCCCTGGGTCTCTGTAGCACAGCCCACTGTGGGCCGCTCGAGGCGGACACCAGAGTTTGGCTGGGGAAGGGCTCCGATGGGGCTTGAAGGCAGAGGCGTGCGAGGACCGCAGAGCCCCTGAGCCTCCACGCCTTCCATCCTCAGGAGAACCGAGAGAAGCGCCACGCCCACTCTGCAGGCACGGAGGCAGCGAGGACGAGAGGCGCAAGGGCACCGGGTTGCTGATGAGGAAGCAGAGTGCCGGATCTGGAGCGCGGGGCTCCACGCCTGAGATTTCACAGCCAGGACCTTGCCACACAGGGCCCAGGGCGAGCAGCACCCGGGTCACCCACCAACGCACCAGAGCCTGCCTTTTCATCAGGAGTCCCACTGAAGAGCGAGAATTCTACCTTCCTGCAGGTGGTCCTGACACTCAGCGTCGGGGTGTCCAGCCCCCCGGTCCCCAGGCTGGGAACCCTGGCAGTGAAGCCTTGGAGACCCTGCGGACGATGCTGCACAAACAGAGAACCATGGCTAGGTGGGGACTCGGCAAAGACAGGTTAGACGCTGCGTCTCTGTTGCTTTGGGGCTCCAGCTCTCCGGTCACATCTCCGTCCAAACTTGCACCAACGCTCCAGAGGGCTGAGGTCTTGGAAGGATGCACTTCCATCATGCTGCCGTCTCGCTGGGTGGAGGGGGATGTCCAGTCGCTTTCCTGCGTGCCCTGTCTGAGGGCGATGACGCTGAGGGCCTTCAGTCTCCAGCCAGTCCTCTGAACGCCCTGCTCTGGTAGGGCTCATGCCTTTGGAGTCCGCAACAGCAGCATCCCGGAAGGCCCCGTCACCTGGCACCGTTTTCCTGACATGCCCGCCCTCCGTTTCCAGCTGGATCCTGTCACTCCCGCTTTCCTCACCCTACAGCTTTCCTGCCCCCACACTGGGATGCATTTCTGTGCCCTTGCAGTCTCCCACACAGCCCCTGACAGCATGCTCCGCCCCAGAGGCCCCTCCAACGCCTTACGCAGTGGCCAGACCCTGGCCTGCCCCTACCTGGCTGCCTGACTGCAGGTCTATTTCTCCTAGAAAGAGCATGTGCCGTCGGATAGAAGACCAACCTCTCTCTCTCTCTCTGCCTCTCCTCCCTCTGTGTAACCATGACTTTCAAATAAATAAATAAATCTTAAAAAAAAGAAAGAGCGTGTACCTTGCTGAAGGCGCAGGAGGCCAGAGGAGTGACCGGAGTGACGTGAATTAGTGACGACTCCATGCCCGCAAGTTTGGCACTCACCAGGGAGATGGAGCTGGACAGGGGTGAGGATCTCCAAAGAGGGAAGGCAGTGGCGTTGGCGGGGAGCAGTCAGTCGCCGCACTTAGCAAGAAACAGAGGGGCCAAGCATGGAGGCGCTGGGGCCAAGTGGGGAGCAGTCCAGCTGCCTGCAGCAGCGCGGCCCCGAGTGCCTGGGCTCCCTTCCCCTAATTCTCCAGAATCCCAGGATTAGGCGTCTGCGTGTAGCTCGTCGATAGAAAATCCAGCAGCCTCAAATCAATGTCAGAGTCACTGTGAAAACTGAAAATAGGCAGCCTACAACACGAAACTGACTTGCACCTGCTGTAGCTGTTTCACCCTGTGCAACAATTTCACCTGTGGACATAAGCCACACCCCCAGATCCCTGCAAATCACCTTACAGTCCTCACCAGATGTTCAAGATGGAACTGTATTTAGTCCTACACACACACACACACACACACACACACACACACTTTGCTTGGGGAAAGTTAAATAGAGTCACCTGGTCACATTCTCACAAAAATATTGGGAGCACTAGCTTTCTGCTTCATCGTCACTCATTCCAGTTAATGTTATGACTCAAAGAGGAATCCGAACATTTACGGGAAGCATACTTAGGCCACGCGAGTGAAACAGGTTCATGGTATTTTCAACAGGCTTTTCATGGTTCAGTCCTTAAAGACAGAAGAACAAGAGGCGGGCAGAGCCATACCCATTCAAGACACATCCCACCCAATGCCAGGGCCCTGCAGATTATGCACAGTGCAAGGCTTAGGTCCTGTCTCTTCCGCCAATGCGAAAAGTTCACGGGCCTCAGAGGTGTCCAAGACAAACAGTAGCACTGTGCGCCCTCTCCTGCACCTCCCGCATTACGTCACTGGAGAAGTTTCCCCAACTGGCCGCCTCCAGGGGACCACTCCTGCCCTCACTCTGGAGTTTTAAATCCCCACTGACACCAGACAAAGGCATCACACAAAGACCAGTGTCCTATATAAACATAGTTGCAAAAACACTCAAGAAAATACTAGCAAATCTAATTCAGCAACAAATGATACACCATGTCTATGCACACCGAGTGGGATATATCCCAAGAATTTAACATTGGCTTGACATCTGGAAGCCAATTAATGTGATACCCATAGCAACAGAATGAAGACTGTGGTGCATGTGGTCATCTAAACTGATGCCACTGGAAAGCACTTGCCAAAAATCCCACCCCCGTTATGACAGAAACACCCAGAAAACCATGAGAAAATGGAGACGCCTTGAGACTGATCAAGGTAGTTACAAACAGCCCACAGCGAACTTAGCAGGGAGGACTAGTGCTTTCCCCCCAAGATGAGGAACGAGACAAGGATGTCCGCTCTCCCCTTGGAGTCTACGCTGTGCTGAGAGTTCCGGTCACAGCAACTAGGACGAGCATGGGGTAAAGGCCTTCGGGACTGGGCAGTGGTAAATGGCAAAGGTGCCTGGGACACCTCAGCCATGTTGCAGTGCCTGGGTCAAGGCCTGGCTCTGCTCCTATTCCAGCCTCCTGCCAAGGTGCCCTTGGGAGATGTTAGGTGATGCCTGCAACATGGGAAACTCTGATTGATTTCCTAGCTCCTGGTTTTGACCTGGCCCAACGCTGCATCCCTTTATTGTGGGCATTTGGGATTGAAACAGTGGGTGGGAGGTAGCTACCTCTTCAGTCTCTCGCTACTCTCTCTGTCTTTGGACTTTTTTTTTTTTAATTATAGGAATGTCTTCATGTTAGGAAGGAAGGTAGGAAACTATATTTGCAGATGATATGATCTTGTATGTAGAATAGACTGAAGACTTAATCAGTGGGTTCAGCAAGGTGACAGAGGGTTGAAAGGCTGCATGGAGTTACAAAAGTTCTGAAACTAGATAGTGGGGCTGTTTGCAGAATGTTCTGAATGTACTGAATGCCATTAGAATTTATACTTAAAATGACTGAATTTTCATATTTTTAAATGATTTTCATGTTTTGTGTATTTTACTACAATTTTTAAAAAGTGCAATAGGGAGCCAGTGCTGTGACTCAGAAGGTTAAAGCCACAGCCTGTAGTGTCAGCACCCATAGGGGTGCCAGTTCAAGTCCTGGGTGCTCCACTTCTGATCCAGCTCTCTGCTAATGTACCTGGGAAAGCAGCAGGGGATGGCTCAAGTGCTTCAGCCCCTGCCACTCATGTGGGAGACCCTGAAGAAGCTCCTGGCTCCTTGTTCTGACCCGACCCAGCCCTGGCTGTTGCAGCGTTTGGGAAGTGAACCAGCAGATGGACAATCTCTCTCTCTTTCTCGTTCTCTCTCTGTAACTCTGCTTTTCAAATAAGTACATTTTTTTAAATAAATAAATGCATAAATAAAACAGAAAATAAAAAAGTATAATCAACAATTTGTGCCACATTTTAATTAAACTTCACAAGATACTTGCACATGCTTGAAAATTTTTATATTTTTATTGTATTGAAAATATGTTTATATATTTTATATGTATATTTTATAGCAAATATTTTGGAAACCAAGGAAATAGTGCCATTGCCATTTTAAAGAAGGAAAAAAAAAACCAGAAGTACAATGTCCAACTTAGAGCATAAGTCTTCCCGGAGCTTAACAGAAATGTAAATGATGAATGAATGAATGATTGAATGAATGAAGGAGCCAGCTGGGAATCTGAGGGCTAACCTGACGTTCTCAGGTTTCCACACCTCCTGGGCATCTGAGGCAGAATTTAAGCCGGTGTCTTCAGTCTCTGCCTCACAGCCATTCTACTGCATCACGCTGTCTGCCAGGAATATATCCCTGCAGTATTTCCTCTACTTCAAGGAATTGTGAATAATTTAGAAAAATAAGTGACGCACATCCATCATTCTCCATTAGTTAGGCTGCATGAAACCAACCCAAACAATATGCAGTCAGAAAAGTCTTCACAAGGCCAAAGGCGGGCTTTTCCAAATGGAGTTAGTTTTGATGGGCTGAGAAGATTTTCTTCAACCCTGACTGTGCACAGCCCTAATCAGCTGCCCTATTGTCAGGACTCCGTGACATGGTGGGTTTAGCAGTAATCCTCCAGGACCTAGGGTGGCCACCCCGACTTCCCACAGTCCCGCGCAGCACAGCCGGGATGGCCTGAGGATGGGCTTCCACACGTCACCTTGGCTCATGCATCCTGATGGGAGCTGGGAACAGTTTCTGTAGGGAGACAAACATTTGTGCAAAAATAAAAAACATGTTTTCTAATTGTCAATAACTCCATTTACCTGACAAAATATGAATATATTTGCCACAACTTGGATTTAAAACTTGTTAAATCTGGATATGGAATCACAGGTATGCATACCAAGACTTGGCATTAAATATTCTGATAGGTAAATAAATAATTCAGAGGCTGGCACTGTGGTGTAGTAGGCCAAGCCTCTGCCTGTGGTGCCAGCATCCCATATGGGCGTCGGTTTGTGTCCTGGCTGTGCCTCTTCCAATCCAGCTCTCTGCTGTGGCCTGGGAAGCAGAGGAACGTGACCCAAGTGCTTGTGCCCCTGCACCCACACGGGAGACCAGGAGGAAGCTCCTGGCTCCTGATTGGATCAACTCCGGCCATTGCAGCCATTTGGGAAGTGAACCAGAGGATGGAAGACCTCTCTCTCTGTAACTTTGTCTCTCAAATAAATAAATAAAATCTTAAGAAGAAGAATTCAGGATCCAATACCAAGAAGGCAAGAGATGTGGATAACGTTCAGGCATCTAGCCTGGGTTGAATTTTCTGAGACTCAGCCGGGGATGGAAAAGATTCCTGAGAAGGGACGTGTGGATGGGCTGGTGCACGGCCGCTGGGATGCATCGGGCTGGAGCAAACTGAACACGGCTGTGTGCCGAGGGAACGGTGCGGGCAGGGACAGTCGGGGCTGGCGCTGGGATGTGCGCAGGGTCTCTAGCGAATGGAAAATGAAGTCTGGTTTGCGCCGGGCCAGGAGAGCGCCAGGCCGCGCTGCAGTACCATGGCTGCGGACAGAGTCTCCGAAGCCATCTGGCTCAGCCGCCTCAGCAGGGCACAATGCGATGGCTCCCGGCGCCCGGACCCCTAAGGCGCTTCCTCTTCTGTTTCTGGCTTTCTACCGCTCGGGGCAGGTAGGTGAGGGGGTGACGGCCTTGGGCTGAAACGTATACACGGGCCAACACTGCAGTAGTTATGTCCCCCAAGGTAACAACTTACTAGGATTTCACCTGCCGTCTAATTCGCATGCATGGTCTCCAGGCTGATGTTGGATAACCTGCAGGCCGACCATGGTTAGCGCAGCGTGTGTTAGGTACCTGTGTTAGATTGGGCAGAAAGTCAGAAATGGGAAAGTTCCAGAAAATGTCTTTATTTTATCCAAAGAGAATATTACTTTTTTAGAAGATAGAGCACTCTAAGTAAATGACCCCAATTCCGCTGCAGTCCTCTGAGCTCACAGCTGCAACTGCCCCCAGCGCACTCCCAGGGGCCAGGGATCTGTGGGCCCGGACAAGACTCCTGGCCAAGACTTGGGATTCCAGAACCAGAGCTCTCTCCTCTGCACCTTCCGGATCCTTCATCTCCACAGGATGACTCCCAGGAATGTCTGCAGAACTGAAGCCAAGCAAGCCGCAGCACCCTCACCCTCCGGTCCTGCAGGGAGCTCCGGTTACTTGGAAACTGGGTGAGGGGGCAGGGATGCTCATTCCTTGCTTCAGTGGTGGTAAGTACCCAGCATTTTCTGTTGGGAACAAAGGTTCCCTGCTCCCGGGGACTCTCACAGCCAGCTCACCCACCGAGCTGCCCTTGACACCGGGAGCCCCTTGCGTCATTACCTACTACTGGAGGGTTCAGCACTTGGGTTTCGAGCCAGCAGTTCTAAGAATTAATTTCCTACTTCAACTAAAGGTCACCTTCCTCATTTTGTTCTTTCTATCATAGATGGTAACACTTCCCGATTGACTTAAAACCCAGCTGTGGGGGAGAATCCACCTACGTGCGTGCGTGAGCACCAAAACCCTTGTGCAGGGATAAGTGTGGTCCACGCCACCACTAGCACCAAATCACGTGTGTTCCCTGGCTCGCTGCTGGTCTGCAATCATCCTGTGCCGTTCAGAGCCGGAAGAGCATCTCTCAGAGCCCGGCTTGCGGTGTCCTTGTCCCCCTCAGGGATGTGACGTTGTGACTGCTGCTGGAGCCCTGGAGTCCCTGTCCGCTCCTGTGGGGGCTCGGAGCCTTCATCACCTCCTCACTCGGTGAATGAGATGCTTGTCAGCCTTTGCAAGGGCCAGTGCTCCCACCGTCCTTGGCAATGCCTAATTGCTGACAATTCCTCCCACGTGTTTAGTTCAACAAAGAAAATAATGACACCGCCAAACACAAGGCTCCAAGAACACCTCTCTTCCTCCGCCGTCTCTCCTCCAGCAAAGTCCTGGACATTTAATGTACTTGTGTTTATGAGGGACTCCATCTTTGTGTGTCTGGTGAAATCTTTGGTTCTAAATTTCTATTAAATTGCTTTTCCTGTTCAATGAGAAAAGCAAAACAAACCTCTTCCAGTTAGAAACATTTCTCCTCTTTTCTGTCGATCCTCCATAGTATTTTAGGGTTGAGAGGAAGAAAGTCTTGTCCTAAAATGTAAGTATAGATCTCCCATTGGCTCCAGACAAGGACGGCTCTGGGGCTGAACTTTGCAAATGAACAGACAGGATGACCCTCCGCATTACTTAAGTTCTCAGATTACCCCGCGGAACTTTCCGTCCTTGGCCTTCCTGACCAAGACAGAGCTTCTCCCGAGGCCTGTGCTCTATTTTCTTCATTCCAGGATGCCACTGACGGTTAGACGCCACAGAGTTATAACAGCTGCCAGCGTTCAGAAAGGGGACACATTACTGAGTCCCTACAGGTGAGCCTCTCAGATAACGAAGGCACCGTGTGACCAAAACATATGTATTGGTCACATATAGATCATAGAATGACTTCCATTATTCAAGATATGACAAAACACAGGTCCTAGCTTTGAAAAACTGAATGTTTGCGTGGTTGTGTTAACTTGCTCATTTGGTTCTCCCCAATGCTTTCGGGATGTGTAATTAGATTATAAACCATATCTACTCCTGGTGAGGCAGTCCCATGTGAATTGGAATTCAGAAACGTGGACCAGGTGTCCCGGGAGATGGGGACTGAGGGGAGAGGATACGGCAGGAAAGACCCGTCTATCCCAGGAGGCGGTTAGGACAGAACGCACAGCTCCTCCAGGTAGAAAAGCCACTTTACACTCCAAGGAGTGAGTGTAGGTTGTGTTTATTTTTTTGAGTTTTAGACTTAAGAATCAAAAGTCATCTCTGGAGAACATTTTTCTACATAAACCAGAATGAACAAAGAGATTCTGTGCAAAATTCAATCATCCAGGGATCACCTGGTCACAAAGAGTGTAATTTGTACTAAAAACCAAGAGGTCATCGTTTGGACTCTGGCAATAAAGGACCCAGGACAGAAACAAATTACGGTGCTATGGAGGGATAACAGGAGGCAACTCAAAGGAGGATCACTGGGTTAATTTGAGCAAGACTCTGTTCAATGAATCACCTGCACATGCATAAATAAGCCACGGGGACCAACTACACTTAAGAGGGCTGGCTGAATACTTCATTATCCAACATCTCTTCTCACCACAACGTGTGAGGATTTCCTTAGCCTGCTCATGTCAGAAGGCCGAAGCCCCCGCCCGACACCCATACGGCTCAGTTGCTCGGTGCTGCTGATCCAGCACCTACCTCACGCTGCTGTCTCTGCCGTCAGCCCCCCAGGGGGGAGTCTTGGTTCAGAGCCTTGCTAGTTCTTGCCATGGATATCCTGACATTTTTCTAGCATGCCTCCCTGCTTCCAAACCATCTTAAACACATCTTTATAGGGAACCCAGTTGCAACTGTTTGGGTACTTTGGAGACCAGGCTGCTCATCAGGGTCCAAACACAGCACTCTCCAGTAAAGAAATCAGGGTCCAAACACAGCACTCTCCATTAAAGAACAAAGATATGCATTAGATGGCATGCGTCCCTACCAAGACGTGTCACCAAAGGGAAAAAATTTAGGGACCACGGTTACCTTGGAAGCTAGCTGGGCCTGCAATTGTAGTAACTCACCAGCAGGTGGCAGTACTGTTAGATGGCGGCCTGGCAATGGCTCTTGAGCAGAAATCTGGGTCACATGTAGTGTGGAGCACATGCCAGGGTGTAGCAATCAAAACTGGGGTTCAGTAATTCAAACTGCTGTATTCTTCAAAGATCCTCAGGATATTCTTTCCTAGATATTAAACAATAATCCATGTTCTTCATAAGCATTTGGAAAAACCCAGAAAATATCCTAAATTCACCTAAAATATCACCCTCCAGAAAACTCACCTTTCTTTGCAGTCTTTTACCATTGTATTTTCATAATTAGAATGTGTATGTGTGTGTGTGCACGCGCGTGTGCATGTGCCAAGAGAAATACATACGAGAGTGCTTCAAAAACTTTGTGCGGAGTTTAGGGTGTTTAGCTCAGCAGTTAAAAACGCCCTGGTTCTGTATCAGAGTGTCTGGGTTTGATTCTGACTTTCTGAAGTCCCCTTGTTCACGCGTGTGTGTGTACATTTGCATGTATGTTTGTACAGTTGTCGCTCTGTATCCATGGGGATCAGTTTACTCAAATCCCTCACGTAAAATGGTATAGTATTTGCACATAGCCTACACAAATCCTTCCACATACTCTAACTCATCCCTAGAGGCCTTACAATACCTAACACAATACCTGCACCTCTCTTCATTTGAGTGGACGTGGTGTAGTTTTTGGCACACATCAAATTTGAGTTTTGCTTTTTAGAACTTTCCGGAATTTTTTTTTTTTTTTTTTTTGACTTTTCAATCCACAGTACGAGTCTGCCAGTGTGAAAGCAGTGAGCACGGAGAGCCAGCCAGCTGTGTGCACACAGTCTTAGTTTTACCCCACACTTTACCTAGCACTTGGCACATCATAGCACAAGTCTTATTTGAAAATTGACAATTGGCCGGTGCCGCGGCTTAGTAAGCTAATCCTCCACCTGCGGCACCAGCACACTGGGTTCTAGTCCTGGTTGGGGCACCGGATTCTGTCCCGGTTGCCCCTCTTCCAGGCCAGCTCTCTGCTGTGGCCAGGGAGTGCAGTGGAGGATGGCCCAAGTGCTTGGGCCCTGCACCCGCATGGGAGACCAGGAGAAGCACCTGGCTCCTGGCTTCAGATCAGTGTGGTGCCCTGGCCGCAGTGGCCATTGAGGGGTGAACCAACAGAAAAGGAAGATCTTGCTCTTTGTCTCTCTCTCTCTCTCACTGTCCACTCTGCCTGTCAAAAAAGAAAAAAAAGAAAAAGAAAATTGACAGTTGACAACCTTGTAGATTAAAGAGCGCAGAGAGGGAAAGAGGGAGCCTGCGTGATGTCCCTGTTGACAAAGGAGCTGAGCTCTCTTCCTGTACGTGTTTCCCTTCCTTGTCCATTTTTCAGGAGAAACCAAGTCCAAGAAAATGTGCAGTTTCTGGTGTGGGAGGAGGCTTTTGAATCATGAACTGGGTGCTGGGTCTTCCCCCCGGGAGAAACAAACGCTCACTTCATTAGCAGCAGGGCTAGGTCACTAGGCTCCAGCAATGACCACTGAGAGAGTGGCCCGCAGAGGCCTCCCACCCTCGCTTCCTCTTCCCTCCTGGGTGAACTCAGGAGGACCAGAGTGGGGAGGAAGGCTCTGGGGGCTCAGAGTCTTGAGGTCCAAGCTTTGGGAGGCCAGAGGAGGAGGAGGGAGGGAGTGGAGGGAGACACGTTGAACCCAGCCTCAGAGAGGGACCCCTGCCCTCTGGCCCTCCCCTGGCACTCTTCCCTGGCCAGGAGGAAGTCCTGAAGGAGTCTTAGTTTGTCCTCGTATTCTTAGTGGGGCCACAGTTTATATTGTGGGCTGATGGTGTCCTTGTCAGTTGAATCTCCTAGCAACACCTTTCCAGCTATTTACTGCTGGTATTAAAGAAAGTCCTTCCTGTCTGCCCAGTACACTGATATCTTATTGGCTCTAATCCTTTCTGCGTTTCACGTTGCAGCATTTTCTACAGATAAGTTACGTCATCTGCAAACAGTAAACATCTTGTCTACTCTCCAATCTGTGATTCGTTTCTCACTGTTGGCTACCGGTCCTGGGACTGTGTTAACTAATGAGTGCATTCGTTGTTTCACTTTGTAAATGAAGTCGTTTCTAATGGATCACTCTGAAATAGGGTACCTGCTGCTGCTTTACACACGGAAACACATTTAATGTTTATTTAATTAACACACTTAATGCCTGATGTCAAAATGTCTTTCTACCCTTAATAGACCAAGATTTAAAAAAAAATTAGATATCAAAGATTTATCTACTATCAAGCTATAGATCTATCTATCTATCTATTGATCCATCTATCTAAAATTTCTATAATACCTGGAGCAGCAGGACTTCTTGAATTCTTATTTGGTCTGTGGTTGTATCACGCCCTGTGAGAGGATTCCCAGACATTAAGCCATTTTCCTGTCTCTGTGGGGACCTTCCGTTCGGTGTGCATCGCAGTAAGCAGACAACAGTAGCTGATGGAACTGATGGAAGTCTTTGAATCATATTCAGAAGTGATCCGGGTTCGCACATGGTTCTTTGTGAGTTGGTATATTTTGCTCTCCTACTCGCCTTGGATTTGTGATACAGCCATAGTTTTCAGCTTCTTCCTTACTCTAAAACAGATTATGTGATTTTGGAAAGAAAATTCTTTAAAATTTGAAACAAAATGACCCACAGGAAGACCTTCAAAAAGTTCATGGAAATGCATACTAGAAAAAGACTATACATGGATTTTAAAAATGCTTGCACCTAAAATAATTCCCTAATTCCATTTTCCATAAACTTTTTGAAGTACCTCACATGTCTTATACATCCATAGCCAGGTTTTTGGTGGAAATTCACGATAAAATGATCCATTTCTTCCCTGATCCTTGACTGACTTGGGATTCTACAGTGTGCCCAGATTTGTGTCATGCTTTCTCAGAATGTCACCCTCACCACTGCATTTCCAAATCTGTTAGAAAGCTGTGTGTATGAGGGTTAGGGTGAGCGTCTGATGCATCAGTTAAGCTCTCATTTGGGACATCTGCCTGTCATTGGAGGACTGGGTGTGAGTGCAGGCTCCCCCCCTAATTCCAGCTTTCTGCTAGTGCATTTTTTGGTAAGCAGAAGGTGATGGCTCAAGTAGTTAGGTCCCTGCCACCCAAAAGCGAGACCCATTTTTTTCTTGTAGTTTTTACAGCCAATTTACATTATGCTGTGGATTGCAATTAGAATCTTGTATCTATTGATTTCTTGTTGGAAAATGTATAAACTTATAGTGACTAATTTATATTATGGAAAGTTTCGATTTTAACAAATTCTCATTCTTGCCTAGCTAATTCACAGGTTGGCGCTTCAAATTGAGCTTAATCATGCATAATTTGATATCGTCAGAAAATACGCACTATATTGCAAGGGCTTCTCTTTGACCTCTGAATATTTGATAAACATCACTTTGTTTCAAGAAATGAATTGAACTTTGTTTCTTGAAGTTAACACTAAAGAAAGTCCTTGTCATACACTGTCACCACCTAAGCAGCTAGAATTGGCAAATAACACAAAATTACTAATTTCATTTTCTTCTCTTTCTTCCAACCCTTTCATAAACTAATGATGAGTCATGTCATTTGCATTTTTCTACTAAAAGATGCTTGTAAATATATCCAGGGTACCTTTAACGAAAGCTAAAAATTTTCAGAAAACTGAACAAAACTACTTTCAATATTTATCATTTTGTAGAATGAAGCTACAAGAGAAACATCTGTATTGTTTCAAGATTCTAATGAAACCAGATTTTTAAGCTAACATCTGTATTTTGTGGTGGGAGCTCATTTTCCATCTGTCTGTGGTGGGAGCTCATTTTCTATCTGTCTGAAATTGTTCTCTTAAGAAAAAAATTCAAGACTATGTATGCCACAAGCTTAACGCCAAGAGCTGTGACTTAACAGTATCGCTATGTTTCTTTGGAAGTTGACTGAAATAAAACATACCCACAATTCTGGCTGAGTAGCATCTCATATCATGTGACATGATTGGCTGTAAGAAGTTGTGATGGTTGGCATGGCCAGAAAGGTACTGGGCTTAGGGGTAGGTGTCGTGGCATAGCGAGTAAAGCCTCAACCTCCAGTGCAGGCATGCCATATGGGCGCCAGTTCTAGTCCCAGCTGCTCTGCTTCTAATCCAGCTCCCTAATAATATGCCTGGGAAAGCAGTAGAGGGAGGCCCAACTCCTGGGTCCTGCACCTGCGTGGGAGACCTGGCTCCTGGCTTCGGACCAGCCTGGCTCCAGCCTTTGTGGCCATTCTGGGGAGTGAACCAGCAGATAGAAGACCTCTCTCTCTCTCTCCCTCTCTCCCTCTCTGTTTCTGTCTCTAACTCTGCCTTTCAAATAAATAAAATAAATCTAAAAAATAAGAAAGAAAGGTAGGTATTGGGCTTAATGGGCAGCTCTGAAGGGGCCTGACTGTGGTGTTTTGCTGACAGTGAAACTCTTTCAGTCTTTTCCTCATATCTCCCCAAGTCTCCATAACTTCATAATTTCTGTTATCATCTTTCTATGGTGTCTCTTCCCATACAAGCATTTAAGATCCTTTACCGATGTCACAGATTTTATGTTCTGTAGATTAAAAATCACTTGCAACTTTTGTGTTGGCCATTTAATTCTGATTTCAGTTGATTACTTTGTATCCTTTTCTGTGACTGCTGAGAGTAGACATCAAATTCATTATACATTTGCTGAAAACATCTCAGTGCTCCCCACCTTGTTATCTTTGTGATTTAGCATTGTTTTTGGCTCTGCTACAGCAGTTTATAATTGCCATTTATCAGGGAGTTTTGATGTACTTTTTCCAATCTCTCTTCTTCTTTGTGGTTCCAATCATATTACACACTTCTGCGTCAGTAGTAGGATTTCATTTTACATGTACTGTTTGACAATACTAATTCTTAGGCTTGAAAAATAAGTAAAATACATCCATTAAATAACAATAAACATTTTAATTTAATTACTTATCGCAATTAACAAACGTGGCACTCCAACTCTTGATCTTTTCCTAATATGTTCAAACAAACACAGCATAGAAAGATCTTTCGAACTATATCAATTGGTTGACACCGATTAGATTGTAATGCTTGCGTGTACTAATCGAACATATGCCTGACGCTCAACAGAACAGTCACTGACACAACACAGCGTGTGAAGTGCGACTCGCACCCATCAAGACAACAAATATGATACAATGTTCACACTGAGTTAGTTTGCAAATTTAAATTAATTAAAAATAAATAAGGTAAAGCGTCAGTTCCCAGATGCTACCTTTGAAACGTTCGCTAAGCACGTTGGGTTCGTGGCTACTAGGAGGACAGCACAGATCCAGCTGAATTAAAGATTTAAATGCTGTGGCCAGTGTTCTGGTGGGGAGGGCAAAACTGCCACCTGTGATGCAGGCCTCCCATGTGGGCGTTGGTATGGGTCTTGGCTGCTCCACTTCCTCTCCAGCTCCCTGCTAATGGCCTGGGAACAGCGGCTGAAGATGAGCCAAGTGCTTGGGCTCCTGCCATCCAAGAGAGTCCAGGCTGAAGTTCCTGGCTCCTGGCTTAGGGCTGGCCCAGCCCGCACCACTGTAGCCAAAGGGGAGTGAACCAGCAGGTGGAAGATCAGTCTCTCCTCTCTCTCTCTCTGAAACTCTTTCAAATAAATAAAGAAATCCTTGAAAAAAGATTTAAATATGAAAGAGAAAACTAAAAAGTTAATTGAGAAAAATAAAGGGCAATACCTTAGTCATCTAGAAGAGTGACAGAACCATAAAACTTATGTTAAAAAAAACTATTAAAATGTCACATCAAAATTAAGTACTTCAGTCATTAATGGGAACTAGCAATAAAGTTTATAGGTAACAAAATTAGGAAGCAAGACACAACCAAGTGTTAGTCGGAATGAGAGGTTTGCACTCACTCCTGCACTACTAAAAGAAGTACGGGCAGACTAGTCATTGCAGATGGAGCTGATGTTGGAGGAAGTATGAGCTGTAATCAGTGCACACGACTGTAGTCCACGAGCTGTAGTCAGTGCACACGACTGTCGTCCATGAGCTGTAGTTAGTGCACACGACTGTAGTCCACGAGCTGTAGTCAGTGTACACGACTGTTGTCCATGAGCTGTAGTCAGTGAATGCGACTATAGTCTATGAGCTGTAGTCAGTGCACACGACTGTAGTCCATGAGCTGTAGTTAGTGCACACGACTGTAGTCCATGAGCTGTAGTCAGTGAATGCAACTATAGTCCATGAGCTGTAGTCAGTGAATGTGACTATAGTCCATGAGCTGTAGTCAGTGCACACGACTGTAGTCCATGAGCTGTAGTCACTGCATGCGACTATAGTCCATGAGCTGTAGTCAGTGCATACGACTGTAGTCCATGAGCTGTAGTCAGTGAATGCGACTATAGTTCATGAGCTGTAGTCAGTGAATGCGACTATAGTCCATGAGCTGTAGTCAGTGCACACGACTGTAGTCCATGAGCTGTAGTCACTGCATGCAACTATAGTCCATGAGCTGTAGTTTGTGCACACGACTGTAGTCCATGAGCTGTAGTCAGTGCACACGACTGTAGTCCATGAGCTGTAGTCAGTGAATGCGACTATAGTCCATGAGCTGTAGTCACTACACGTGACTGTAGTCCATGAGCTGTAGTTAGTGCACACGACTATAATCCATGAGCTGGAGTCAGTGCACATGACTGTAGTCCATGAGCTGTAGTTAGTGCACACGACTGTAGTCCATGAGCTGTAGTCACTGCATGCAACTATAGTCCATGAGCTGTAGTCAGTGAATGTGACTATAGTCCATGAGCTGTAGTCAGTGCACACGACTGTAGTCCATGAGCTGTAGTCACTGCATGCGACTATAGTCCATGAGCTGTAGTCAGTGCATATGACTGTAGTCCATGAGCTGTAGTCAGTGAATGCGACTATAGTCCATGAGCTGTAGTCAGTGAATGCGACTATAGTCCATGAGCTGTAGTCAGTGCACACGACTGTAGTCCATGAGCTGTAGTCACTGCATGCAACTATAGTCCATGAGCTGTAGTTTGTGCACACGACTGTAGTCCATGAGCTGTAGTCAGTGCACACGACTGTAGTCCATGAGCTGTAGTCAGTGAATGCGACTATAGTCCATGAGCTGTAGTCACTACACGTGACTGTAGTCCATGAGCTGTAGTTAGTGCACACGACTATAATCCATGAGCTGGAGTCAGTGCACACGACTGTAGTCCATGAGCTGTAGTCAGTGCATGTGACTGTTGTCTATGAGCTGTAGTCAGTGCACACGACTGTAGTCCATGAGCTACAGCCAGTGCACATGACTGTAGTCCATGAGCTGGAGTCAGTGCACATGACTGTAGTCCATGAGCTGGGGTCAGTGCACATGACTGTAGTCCATGAGCTGGGGTCAGTGCACATGACTGTAGTCCATGAGCTACAGCCAGTGCACATGACTGTAGTCCATGAGCTGCAGTCAGTGCACATGACTGTAGTCCATGAGCTGGGGTCAGTGCACATGACTGTAGTCCATGAGCTACAGCCAGTGCACATGACTGTAGTCCATGAGCTACAGCCAGTGCACATGACTGTAGTCCATGAGCTGCAGTCAGTGCACATGACTGTAGTCCATGAGCTGCAGTCAGTGCACATGACTGTAGTCCATGAGCTGGGGTCAGTGCACATGACTGTAGTCCATGAGCTACAGCCAGTGCACATGACTGTAGTCCATGAGCTGCAGTCAGTGCACACGACTGTAGTCCATGAGCTGGGGTCAGTGCACATGACTGTAGTCCATGAGCTGGAGTCAGTGCACCCAAGCTGGTGTTGGTGAGAGTGTGGGCTGACTGTAGTCACTGCACGTGGAGCTGGTGTTGGTGGGAGTGTGGGCTGGCTGTAGTCACTGCACGTGGAGCTGGTGTTGGTGGGAGTGTAGGCTGGCTGTAGTCACTGCACGTGGAGCTGGTGTTGGTGGGAGTGTGGGCTGGCTGTAGTCACTGCACGTGGAGCTGGTGTTGGTGGGAGTGTGGGCTGGCTGTAGTCACTGCACGTGGAGCTGGTGTTGGTGGGAGTGTGGGCTGGCTGTGGTTGTTGCAGATGGTGCTGGTGTTGGAGGTCATGGGAACCAGTATAGGAACAGCTGCTTTTATATGAGACAGAGTCGTGAACTATGATCCTTATCTCACACAATACACTAAAACCATTTTAATGTAATTTTAAGATCTAAGTCTGAAAATATAAATGTTCAAAGCAAAGCTATAAAACTTCAAGGAGACATAGTATAGCTGACTATTACCAGGGGTGAGGAAGATTTTAGTTTGTGCTTATTATTTCTTGTTTTTTGATGTTTAGTTATTTTCATCTACTTGAAAGGCAGAGCAACAGAGAGTGAGAGAGCGAGAGCTTCCATCTGCTGGTTTATGCCCCAGTTGCCTGCAGTAGCTAGGGCAGAATCAGGAACTGCTCCAGATGAGGAGGAAGGAAGTCAGTCACCTGAGCTGTCATTGTTGTCTCCCAGGGTCTGTGTAGTTTGAAGCTGGAGTCAGGAACTAGAGGCAGAAGTCAAACCCAGGCACCCCATTGTGGGTGCAACTCAATCACTAAGCTAAGCACCCACTCCAAGAATTCCTTGAAGATAGAAAAAAAAAAAACCACAAAACTCCATTAAGGAGATGACTGGTCAGTTGTTCTTAAAATTGAGGTAGCACAGGGGCCGGCGCTGTGGCACAGTGTGTTAACGCCCTGGCCTGAAGTGCTGACATCCCATATGGACACCAGTTCAAGTCCTGGCTGCTCCTTTTCTGACCCAGCTCTCTGCTATGGCCTGGGAAAGCAGCAGAAGATGGCCCAGGTGCTTGGAGACCTGCATGGGAGACTTGGAAGAAGCTCGTGACTCCTGGCTTCGGATTGGCATAGCTCCAGCCATTGCGGCCATCTGGGGAGTGAACCAGTGGATGGAAGACCTCTCTCTCTTTGTCCCTACCCCTCTCTATAATTCTGTCTTTCAAATAAATAAAAAAAACTTTAAAAAAACTGTGGTAGCACAAAGATGTGAGATGATAATACACATGAGGCTAAGGTCTTTCTAACATACATCATTGAGCAGGTATTTTTTCCATAAAATAAATATTTTCAGCATACAAATGTGAAGGTAATGTTACAGTAGATATGTGGACTAGCTATTTCTCTTAGTACAAGAGGAAAATAAAATATGAAAATATGCTCAATCTCATTAGTAATCAGGGAAATTCTTATCAGAGTCACAATGCCAGTGTCACTCCGGGGTAGCAGTGAGTGGATGGGCAGTGGCGAGGCCTCCGTCACTGTGGCCTGGGGGAGTGAGTGCCGCCCGTGCTGAAACACCCGAGGGCAGCTGTGCGATTGCCTGCCGAGAGCAGCCAGCGGCTCTAAGCCCAAGTCCCAGCGAAACGGACTCCCTGCCTTTCCAAGCATTCATTCAGGGGACCTGAGCAGGACGCGGCATCTGAAGTCATCAACAAATTAAACCAAATGACAACACTGAGTTACAGCAAAGCCTAAACTGGCTGCCACCCTATTTTGTGCAAGACAAAATATTTGTGTGTGACTAAAAATATGTATTATAACTAACATGATTTTGAACAATTTTAAATGCATTTTTACAAGCATAGCCAGTGCTTATAAAACACTTTATTATGATCTGCAAGTCACAACAAATTCATAAAATATCAGTTGTCTGGTTATTTAAAAACAGGGGTCTTTTTGTTTTGTTTTATCTTGTTTTGTGTCATTTTTCTACAGTCTCTGTGAAGCAATGGATTCATGAGAGAGAGAGGGAGAGACAGAGAGAGAAGCAGCATTGAGAGAGGCTAGCAGACTGCTCTGTTTTCTTCAACACGGTTCAATAGCTCCTGCCGTGAGTTTTACTATCCAGTTTCCTTTTTGTAAAGCTGCTTCAATTTCGGAACCAGTTAAAGGAGAAAGTGATAAATTGGCAACTAGTTCAACACTAAAATTCTAGCATGCACCGTGGGTCAGAGTTAATATTTCAAGCTTTCACAGTCAGCCACCGAAGTCTACACCTCTAACTGCACACTAGGACAAATGCACGCCCATGTTTCTCCTGGCACCGCGCTGTGTGCCTTTGTGCTTGAAGGAGAGCTGAGTCCAATTAGCACTGCAGAAGTTAGTTGGGCTCTGGGGCCAGGCAGCGCCGTGCCTCCCACTGAAGCGAGCTCTGCGGGCTGTCTGCCTCGGGTTCCTTATCTAAAACCCAGGTCTGAATAGTGTGCCCCCTGGCAGCTTGCTAGCGAGGATCAAGCCGATGGCGTCTCTAACGTGCCCAGGTCGTTCTTGGAATGGAGAAGCCCGGGGCATGTCCTGCTCAGCCTGTCTCTGTGCCTGCCCGATAAGCTCAGGAGGCCACGGAAAACAGGACAGACATCCTCAGAACAGGTTCTAGGAGTGTCCCAGTGGGCCTGTCCTCACATCATCCCACCTCCGGCCACTCTGCTATTGGCCCGGACTCCCTCTCCCTTCCTTCTTCTGCTCAGGCCTAAGAAGGTTTGCTGTTGTCAGCCGGTTCGGCCCTGTTCCCTGGTCTCAGATGTACATCTCTGCCCCCTGGCACCTGCCTGTACAGCAGGTCGTTAGACAGCTGTCACTCTGAGCCTGTGCTGGCGCTGCCCCAAGACCTCCCACGAATGCCATGAGCACAATCAGGCACTGGAAATCCCTTTCCCCAGCTCCCCCCACTCAGAGTGTCCCAGCCCTGGGCTCTCAGCTTCTCTTCTGCCTGTCCAGCGCCACGCCGACCAGCGCTGCACATTTGTGCAATGGAGTTTCGATTCTGGAATGGTTTAGGAAGGGTCCGGGTAGAATGAGACATGAAAATCCTGAATATTTGCTATTCATCTGATTGCCGAGGCTTCCATTCTCTGTCTCCCGCCTGCTCCTTATCCCATTACGAGTTCGCCTCCCTGCAACTGCTCTTTCTCCCCACTGTCCAGTCTCAGTTCACTACCCAGCAGGCACAGTGCCCCAGGTCTGGTCCAGTGACCTCCACCTCGCTTTACACACAGTCACCTGTCTCTTTAATTTCGCCACACTCTTCTTTCTGTTTCTGGCCAAGCTGCAGGAATGCAGAACAGACCATGATGTTTTCTTCTCTAAGACCCTAAAACATCAAACATGCGGCTGATTAGACTCTGGCTCCACTTCCCTGCACATCTTCAAACACTTCACACGCACTGTCTTACTCTTTCTTCCTTCACCTTACACTCCAAACATGCTGATGCAAATAGTTTTCCAAGTTGAACATTTTCATTTGTTAACAGTGTTTTTGAGACAATCCCAAATTTAGAGAAAAGTTCAAAACCACTACTAAGAGTGTGTCTCCTCGAATTGTTTAGTAGTTGGTTGTAGACATAACTCATCAGTCCCACACTATCCTTGTATTTTCTAAAAATTACCCCCAAAAACCTTCCTTAAGCCCATTAAAATGAAATTAACATTGCTGCATTACTATCATACAATCCACTAACCCTGTCCAAATATTACCAAGCGGCCCCAAAATGCCCTCTATAGCAAAAAGATGAAGTTTGGAAACCTGCAATACTCATCTTTATAATTTTAGTCTTTTTCAACCTGCAAGTTAGTTGAGAAATTTCTCCCATGTTGGATTTGGCTGGTGTCTTCTCATGATTTGTCCTGCTGTGTCCTGAGAGAATCCTATCAGGTGGAACGCAGCTTTGATTTGTCCCGTTACTGATGACGCTAGCTTTGTGTATTAATTTTAGGTAGTGTCGCTGGGTTTCTCCACTGTAAAAGAGTCCCTTTTGCCTTTTTGTTAAACAAGCACTTTATGGGCAGCTACTTTGGTTTTTTTTGGGGGAGGGGCAGACACTTTGAAACTGTACAAACATCTCATGCCTCATTAAATTTATAATGTATTCATTAGTTCATTATTATATCAGCATGGACCCATAGTTGCCTATTTAATTCAACGGACTTAACCCTTGCTCTCTGCTATGGTTTGGATAATAGCTTGGATGCCCTCCAAAGGCCCATGTATTGGGTACTTGGTACCCAATGTCTTGTTTCATGTTTCTGGATTAAGGGTGGAGACTTGATTTAATAGTGGTGTCAAGGAGGTGGGCCCAGGGGAGCTCTTCGGATCACTGGGGCTGTCTTCCGAAGAGAACCTGTGGGAAGGTCGGTTATACCAGCTGGATTCGGCTCAGCTTCTCTCTCTGCTTCCTGGATCACTAGTGATCGTTCTCTCCCCTCGCTCCACCGTCACCAGCCTCCATCACTCGCCTCGCCAGACCCACGGGACCGTCGGGAACTGCCTGATCCTGAGCTGAGAGCCTCCAGACCGTAGCCTGGATGAAGCTTCATGCTCCGGGAGTAGCCCTTCGGGTATTTTAGCTAAAGTGACAGAAAGCCGACTGGTCCCCTGCTGTCATGTGTTATGCACTCCACTTCTTCCAGGTTTGAACGGCGGGCGTCTTCTCTGTCTTTACAGCATACTCGCCTTCAAACGTGAACAGCTTCCTTTCTTTCTGACTCAAGGTATTGCGGGTTCATGTTGTGTTCTGTGAGGCCCAGCCCTGGAGTCGGCCTTGGTTCCGTGAGGTCGCGGGTGGTATTTCTAAAGCAGGGACTGGGGTCAGCTGTGCCCACTGCCATTGATGTCGAGTTTCGACTCCTTCCTGGGGACAGAGCTAGAGAGGTGCCGTGGCTGTCCATGCTTAGACCATCTGTAAATATGTCCACATCTGTAAATATGTCCCTCTCAGAGACAGAAACCCGTCCTTCCTGATCCTTCTTATTCAATTAGTGCCTCTCCAGCGTCCCTGCCTGTCCTCCCTGGGGGTCAAGCCTCAGCCTAGTCTGCTCAGACAGCCCACTTCAGTCTCACCACACAAACCAGGGCCCTACCGGCCAAAAGCCAGCCGAGAAAGGCTGGTTTCTGACACCCATCAAGTCTCTACAGGACCCGCCGGTGGTCATTCATCTCCAGGTTTTGTCCAGAATTTTTGGCTGATCTCTGGAAGGCGCTAACTCAGCCTAGTGCAGGCAGCCGCAGGTTTGGTGTTTGGGAATGCTGTTTATAAGGTTCAGAAAGGAGGAGCCCGCGTCATGATGCAGCAGGTAAAGTCATCACCGGCAAAGCTGGCATCCCGGCTGCTCCACTTCTGACCCAGCTCCCTGTTAATGCACCTGGGAAAACAGCAGAAGATGGCTCAAACACTTGGGCCCTGCCACCCGTGGGAAGCCGTGTGGAGTTCCAGGCTCCCGGTTTCAGTCTGACATAGCCCTAGCTGTTGCGGCCACTTGGGGAAGTGAACCAGGGACAGAAATGCTCTCTCTAGCTCTCTCTCTCTCTCTCTCTCTCTCCTCTTTCTCCCTCTCTCAGTAACACTGCCTTCAAATAAACACATAATAACTTTATAAAAGATTTCTAGTTTCCTAAGACTTTTCGTCATGAACGAGTATTCAGTTTTATCACCTGACTTTTCTTCATCTATGGAGTTCATCATACGATGTTGCCCCTTAATCTGTAAATGCAGAAAGTTACCTTGGTGAGTGTTCAGATATTAGACAAAATTTGACTTCCTAAAGTAAACCCAACTTAGTTGTGATGTGGTATTGTTTAGTATATTACTGGATCTAGTTAAAAGTTTGATCAGGAGTTTTGCATTTGTGATCGTGAGAAATATTTGGCTGCTAATTTTCCTTGATTGTGTTGTTCTTTGAAGGTATACAGACTACGCTAGCTTTATGAAGTGAGTGGGAAGGTTCCTATTGATCTGTCGTCTAGGAGTATGTGGAAGGATTCTCCACTGAGGCCACTCGGGCTGGGAGTTTTCTGGAAGAATTTCATGACAGAATCTATTTCTTCATTAGATAGATGATTACTCAAATACTCTATTTCTAGTTGTGCTAATTTGAGGAAGTTGTATTTTTCTAGGGATTTTTCTCTGAATTGTCAAATTTATTGGAATAAAGCTTTTACTAATACCCAAGTGTCAGATTTTAATGTCCACAATTTCTTACGAATGTTCCCTTTCGTAGCCCTAATATTGGTGATGTCTGCTTTTCTCATAATTCTTTTATCCTCCAGGCCAGGGATTTGTCCACTTGATTGACTTCCTCACAGAAAGAACTCCCAGATTCTCTGTGCTTTATATCGAAGATGCAAATCTTACTTGCTTTTCAGTCATTTTAATTCAGTCTGACAATCAGCCTTTTTAAATCTTACTGATTTTCGTTACTGTAACTACTTTTGTATTTATATCTGAATCCACCATTTTGCTATTTATTTTCTATTTGTTGCACCTGTTCTGTGCTTCGTTTCTTTTCCCATCTTTTCTTAGTTTGGCCTGATTTTTTTTTTTTTTTTATTTTTGACAGGCAGAGTGGACAGTGAGAGAGAGAGACAGAGAGGGAAAGGTCTTCCTTTGCCGTTGGTTCACCCTCCAATGGCCGCCGCTGCAGCCGGCGCACCGCGCTGATCCGATGGCAGGAGCCAGGAGCCAGGTGCTTTTCCTGGTCTCCCATGGGGTGCAGGGCCCAAGCACCTGGGCCATCCTCCACTGCACTCCCTGGCCATAGCAGAGAGCTGGCCTGGAAGAGGGGCAACCGGGACAGAATCCGGCGCCCCAACCGGGACTAGAACCCGGTGTGCCGGCGCCGCAAGGTGGAGGATTAGCCTATTGAGCCACGACGCCGGCTAGTTTGGCCTGATTTAACAAAAAAACAAATCCTTCCTTTTCTCCCATGCGGATAACTTGGTAGCGACAGTCTTTCTGGATCTTCGAGCGTTCACTCTGTAGATTGCAGTGTGCTTCCTTGGCATATTGGTAAGTATTTTACCGAGAACGGTAGAGCCCTCATCCTGCTTTTTGGTCTAATTGATTTTACATTTTTGGAGGAAGTTTTTTATTTTTCCTTTTTAAAGGTTTGAGCTGATTGTGGAGTTACGTGCAGCTACAATAGGCAATGGAGATGTCACGCACTCCCTGTGTGGTTTCCCTGCGGTAACTCCTCTCGCAGGTCCAGCACAGTCTCACAGCCATGCTCTGACATCCGTGCAAAGCCTGCATCTCATCCGCATTTCCCATTCCACTGTGTGTGCGTGTGTGTGTGTGTGTGTGTGTGTGTGTGTGTTCTGTCAGTTTGGTACGCGCATGGGCCCATGCCCTCTCCACAGCAGCCAGGATTCAGAAGGGTCCCAGCACTGCAAGGACCCCCGTGTGCACTTGCATGAGATCTTCCACCTGTGTGGCTGCCCGCCTCCATCCTGTTGCTGAATCCAGGATATTGTCTTCTGTCCTCTACTTTTAGATTTTGTCATCCTGAGCTATTTCTATTGCTTTAGACATTTCCTTGTTTGAGTTTCCTAGTGGGTATTGCAGTATTTAAGCGAATTCTCACAGTCCGCGGGGATCCAAGTCTATTATCTGATTAAAGCTTACAGTTACCTGTTGAAGATGTTTGGGGACATTGATAATATGGCATGTCCTGTCGATATCCACGATGCTGAGTTGACATGCAGCATTCCCTTGTTATTTGTTCTAAAAACCTCTATTTTTAATGTCAAACTTGTATTCTGTGGACTCGCGGAGAAAATGTTCAATAGACCTTCTCATGTGAGAGAGTGATGGTTTAGGTTTTAACCACTGGCACATGAAATCCCAATTTGAACGTCCATGATGGTTTGTGATTGTTCTGAGGTTTTCTGTGTATTTAAAAGACAGATTATTACCTAGAGCATTGCTTGGTTATTCTGTGGCTTCCTCTGTTAACGCTTCACAAAGCTGAGATCCTGATTTTTGTGTAGATGGTGAGTTTTGCAGACTGCAGTGGTTTCTAGGTTATGGAAACACGGGAGTTCCATGAGAGTGGCAGGTGAGACCTTTCGCCCACTTGCGCTTCTGGGGCGAGCGCCCTGGGTTGATCACAGGAAATACCGCTGACTTCTGTCCCTCTGAGTCAGAGGTAGTCTCCTAACCCTTCACAGCAGGCAGCTGGGGAAACAGGTCAGAATTCACCTGTGAGATGGAACTTGGGCTCCCTGCCATGTGTACCACATAGATGACTGCTACAAAGTTATTTTATTTTCTGCTGCAGGAACACCATGAACATATGTATTTAATTTTAATCCACTCTTACTACTTAAATTTGATTTTCACCTCTAGCCCTTTGAAACCTTAACTTTTCAATTTTAAATTAATTAATTTTGATTCATTTCTTGGTCAACTGAAATAAACTTACACAGCATTATCAAAAGAAAGTTATATAAGTGGTATTTTTTGAATATTTGGAAAGGTTTCTGTAAACTTCCATGTTGTAATAAAATTTGGTGGTATATAGCATTCTGGAGTTGTGTCTCTTGCACCAAAATTTGTACAAATGTTGCTTCTCTGTTTTCTTCTCACAAATGCTGTTACTGGGAAAGTTTTCAGGCAGTGATCTGTCACCAGCTTCTTCATTTTCCTCTTTTTCCCCTGATGTTCTCGAGACTTCTTGCTGTCACTGACAGCCTACAGGCCAGAGTGCTGCCACGTGGCTCTGGTGGGCTCCTTTCCGTCACTTGGCCTCGCCTCAGGGCACTTCTCTGCCAGCTCAAGGGTGTCTCACTCACTTTGGCCTTCTTACGGCTTCCATGCTGATTGTTCTAGAACATCTAAAATGTTTGCTGAGTCTTTGTCTCTGCCCTCTGTCATTACCAAGTTCTCTGTCATCTCTGTGTCCCTATATTTAGTAGAGTTTCTCTTGTTTTCACTCCACTCTATATCACTGATCTAATTTACTGATCTATCTATCTTTCTTTCTATCTATATTTATAATATGCATATGTTCTGATATACGTATAATTTTTAGAGTACATGAATTTAATTAGATACAAATTCAGTTAGGCCTCAACCATGCCATCAAGATCGTGTTAGAAATAAACATGCAACTTGATCAATATATTAAACAAATAATATTAATAACAAGATCAGTGGTTTTTTTTTTTTTTTTTTTTTTTTTTTTTTTTTTTTTTTTTAGCAAAACAACTAGAAAAGCTGCAGTTGAAAAGAAAAACATCTGAAATGAAAAACTCCTTGGGGCTCACCCACATATTTGAGATGACAGAATAGTAACTAACACCAAAATATAAATAGACATTACTTCATAGGAATAGCAAAAAAGATGGAACAAAAGTGAACAAAGCCTCAAAGGCTTATGGCAGAACACTGGGTGTATTAACATACAGATAGTAGGAATCCCAAAAGAATATGAGAGATAGAAAAGAGCATAAAAATTATTTGACGAAGTAGAGGCTAAAAGATTCCAAAATTTGACGTGAAAATAATAATCTCTAGATCCAAGATGCTTCATGACACCCAACATAAACAAACATTAGGAAATCCATACCTAGAGATGTCTTGTCACATTTTTAAAAGACAAGAACATCACAGGCGCATCTACAGGGAAGGACTGGCCATATACAGACAGGAATGTTGCCTTCTCGTCAGAAATCCTGGAGACCAGAGACAATGGAATGAAATATTCCAAGTGTTAAAAAAAAAAAAAAGAAAACTGCCAATCAACAATTAAATGTTAAGTCAAACTATCCTTCAAAAATGACGGAGAGGGGCCGGCACTGTGGTATAGTAGGTTAATCCTCCACCTGCAGTGCTGGCATCCCATATGGAGGCCGGTTCGAGTCCCAGCTGCTCCACTTCCAATCCAGCTCTCTGCTATGGCCTGGGAAAGCAGTAAAAGATGGCCCAAGTGCCTGGGCCCCTGCACCAGCGTGGAAGACCTGGAAGAAGCTCCTGGCTCCTGGCTTCGGATCAGCCCAGCACTGAAGATCAATCTCTCTCTCTCTCTCGTTCTCTCCATCTCTTTGTAACTCTGCCTCTCAAATAAATAAATAAATCTTTAAGGAAGCGAAGGAGAGGAGTGGGTATTTTCCACAGCAGTTAAGATGTCACTTGGAACACCAGTTCCATTATTGGAGTTCCTGGGTGTAAGCCCAACTCCACTTCAGATTCTAGCTTCCTGCTAATGTGCACTCTGGTGATGGCTCAAGTAGTTGAGATCCTGCTACACTGTGGAACACCTCGACTGAGTGAGTTCCAGGCTCCCGTCTTCAGCTTGGCCCGGACCAGCAGCCGTGGGCATCTAGGGAGTGAACAAGCAAATGGAGGCTCTCACCCCTCTTTCAAATAAATAAGTTTTAGGCCGGCGCCGCGGCTCACTAGGCTAATCCTCCGCCTTGTGGCGCCGGCACACCGGGTTCTAGTCCCGGTCGGGGCGCCGGATTCTGTCCCGGTTGCCCCTCTTCCAGGCCAGCTCTCTCCTGTGGCCCGGGAGTGCAGTGGAGGATGGCCCAAGTGCTTGGGCCCTGCACCCCATGGGAGACCAGGAGAAGCACCTGGCTCCTGCCTTCGGATCAGCACGGTGCGCTGGCCACGGCAGCCACTGGAGGGTGAACCAACGATAAAGGAAGACCTTTCTCTCTGTCTCTCTCTCTCACTGTCCACTCTTCCTGTCAAAAATAAAATAAATAAATAAATGAGTTTTGCAATGAAGGAGAGATAAAAATATCCCCAGATAAACAATGACTGAGAAAGTACACTAGTAGCAGATCTCCCTTTCAAGAAATACTTCTGGCTAAAAGGAAGTGGCACCAGCAAATGTGTGAAGCCTACAGGAGGAAATGGACACTCTCTGGACTCCAGAGACAGAAAACACTCTATAGATGTATTTTCTTATTTTTTCTTAACTTCTTTAAAAAATATAAGATTGTATAAAGCAATACCTATAATGCTTAGGTTAACATCCTTAAAGACATAACATATATGAGAAATGTCCCTCAAAAGGAGATACATTTGAGCCAAGTTTTTCTCTGAAGCAGATGGTGATAAGAAAATCTAGAAATTGAAATATCCAGAGAACTGCTAAGAAAAATGTTTTGAATATGGTTTTAAAAATGAGATGAATCAAAGAGTGCTACGGGCTGGCACTGTGCCACGGCAGGTCAGGCGAGCGCTCACAGTGCCAGCATCCCACGTCCCAGGGCCAGTTCAAGTCCTGGCCGCCCCACTCCAATCCAGCTCCCGGCTGAGGCTCCTCGGAAATCAGTAGCAGATTCTCCAAGTGCCGGGGTCCTTCACCCTGGTGGGAGACCTGGATGGAGCTCCTGGCTTCTGGCTTCTGGCTTCGGCCTGCACCAGTCCCAGCTATTGCAGCCATTTGGAAAATAAGACAATGAATGGACTATTTCTCCCCCCCCCTTTCTGTCACTCTACCTTTCAAAAAATAAACAAATCTTTTTTAAAGAGTGTGCTAAAACTATTTAGCAAAGAAAGAAGGAAGTGAAGGAGAAATAGAATAAAAACACAAAAAATGAGACAAAAAGAAAATAGATTTTTAAAACTGGCAGCCATAAATTCTTCCATCTGAATAATTACCTTAAATGTAAATGCGCTGAACAGTTCATTCAAAAGGAGTGGATTATCAGACAATAAAAATGACCTCACCATATGCTGTCCACAAGAAATAAATCTTAAAGACAGTAGTAGAGATGGAAAGGATGAAAATATAAACCATGCAAGCAAGAACCATAAAATAACTAGAATTCTATTGTAACAGAAGACTTCGACAACAAAAATATTGTTAAAGATAGATATTTCCTAATGATAAAATGTCAACACAGCAGAACTATATATCATTTGAATGTGTACGCACTGAAAAACAGAGCCAACAATACATGAGGCAAAACCTGACAGAATTGGGAGGATACATACGTAGTGTGCAGTGGAACAGCCGGAGATTTCCACACTCCACTTGTCAGTGACGGACCAACAAGTGGTCAGAAAGTGAGCAAGCACACGGAGACGTGGACAGCCTTCTCCGGCAGCTCCCCCGACGTGCGTGGAGCCTCCACCACTGCCTGCCCACTACGCATCCCTCTCCATTGCACATGGCACATTCGCCACACACACACCGGACGCTGGATCACAGAGAACGCTCAAGAAATTCAGAGGATGGAAATCACAATAAACATGTTCTCTGACCACAATGGAATTAGAAGAGAGACCCACAATGAAAGAAATCTGGGAAAATCCCAACTTTTTGGAAATTTAACAACATACTTCTAAATAACAAGTGGGTCAAAGAACAAGGTCACAAGAGAAATTTTAAAATATTTTCAATTGAAAGAAAATGAAAACTGCACATATCAAAACCTGTGGGTGCAGTTCAGACAGGACAGCAGACGTCTTAGCATCAGACCAAAACCCCACACGTCTCGCGGGCAACGCTCCAAGCAGAAAGGCAAACTAAACCCAAGAGGCTCGCGGCGCATGCCGTACATGCGAGGCAGTGTACGGTTCAGTATAGAGCAGGATCAGCACACGTCTTGCTTGTTTCTTGAAGGACCAGATGGAGACTAGTTCAGGCCTCTTAAGCCGTAGGAGCTCTGAACCGGCTATTCAGCCGTAGAGTTAAGAAAGAGAAACACGGACATCAGGTAGTTGAAAGGGTGTGACTGCGTGCCAAGGAAGCTGGATGTGTGAACGCTGAAATTCTGTGTGTCACAACATAGCCTTCTTCCGAGCGTTTTCAACCTGTTAAAGATGTAGAACCATCGCTAGCTCCCATACGGAATGCAAACACAATTCCCCCATCCCCGCCAGGTAAGAAGCGCGCTGTGGGCGCCCAGCCCCACTGAGGCAGGAGCCTTGTCTTCCTGGTTCGGTGTCTGCAGATTCCCCGGTGCGGGCAGCCCCTAGAATCCCTGGGATGAGGGGCGGGAGACGTCTCATTTCTCAGCAGCAACAGTTCATAGAAATGCGGCAACTCCTCGAGGGACGTACCAAGAAGCTGAGAAGCCGTGATTAATATAAAGGGGCCAAAACAGGAATGGAAGTGGTTGCAGCCGAAGCCCGAGGGGTTTTCATGAGCCAGGCTGACTCTCCCGAGGGCCGCGATGCCTCCCGCTGCTGTTCCAGGCACTGCTGTTCTAAGAAAGTCTCTTTCAGTATTAGCCACAGAGCGCGGGGAGCAGGAGCCTGGATTCCAGCCACCGCCCCGGGTCACCCAATTGTGGTTGTCGCTCTACGCCGGCGAGCCTCGAAGTCCCAGCTGCGACATGGCCCCTGCCTGGGAAGATGAAGTGAGACCAGCGTGCTTTGCAAAGTCCAGGGCCCGGCTCCAGTCGCTGCTGGCCTGCCATTCGCTCCCCACTGCTCCCGGCAACCCCTTGTGAGTGCACCACTCCCTGGGCACCGGGAGGGGCCTGAGTGGGGGAGAGATCCGTATCTGGGCTCGCAGGCACCCAGGACACCGTGTCCTCCCCTCTGTCAGCACTTCACTGCATGGACTTTGACTGTTCTCTGCTCGCGGCTCCTTGTGGGCAGTATTTACTACTGCGCTAAGCAGCCACGGTGGAGAACTGACCCCCTCCTCAGTCCAAGCAGCATGGGGACAAAAGCAAAAACAAAAACCAGCCCCTTACGGGAAGTGAGGCGCCCGGCGCTCCCTGGCGCTGGGGCTACTGCACCTTGGACGGCTCACACGTTCGGGCTAGATAAGCATCAAGAAGCTGAAGGCTCATCTGAGAACTCTGAACTCTCAGTGCCTATTTGGGCTGGAAATATCATGGTGGTATTTTGTGCCCGATTCCCAGAACTTCCTGGTGTTGAAGGGGCCAGAAATTCTTTGAGAAAAAAAAAAAAAAAAGGAAAAGAGAAAGTCACTGTGGCGTGCAGCTGTTTGACCCTGAGTGGAAAGGGCCAGGCAGACGTGTCCAGCACCTGCCCAAGTCTCCCTCACACACTCCCCTTACTTCCTTGGCCCCGGCAATCAGCAGGCAGGCCACACACGGCTGGGGACTCTCTGGGCTCCATCATCCCTGGCAGTTTTGACGGTCTCTGGAGGCAGGGTGGCGCTGCAGGCAGCCCAGACCTCCCATGCCCGGGTCTCAAACTCCTTTGAAAAGGTGGACAGAGGGGCCCAGGGCGTGACGGTCTCATGGAGAGTAGTAAGCAGGTGCACAGGTCCTGACACTCCCTGGGGACCCTCTGCCTCTTTCTCTCCTGCTTTGCCACTGGGGGACTTGTTCCGGTAATGAGGTTGCCCACACTGAGACTGGCTGTGTAACCCACCACGCACATTTGCACAGCACATGGTGAAGACTGGAGAGACGGTCGGTGAGTTTCCGCTCTGAGCCGTGGTCCCGAGCCTGCATTTCTGGATGGTGCTGAGAGCTGAGGAGTGGGTGGGCAGGGAGGGCAGGGGGCTCCGTGCTGCCTGGAGCCTACTGGTCAGCTTCACTTTTCAGCCAGTTGATTACCATTTCTTCTGGACATTTCCAAGGAGAGCTGTGACGATGGCTGGCAACCAGGAGGGGGAGAGCAGGTCCCCTGTGTCTCCTGCCTTTTCTAGGACAGGTGAGTGAGCCAGTGAGTCACCCTGGATTTGGTTCTCATTCCAAAGTGTCAAAGCCACCCGGTGTTGAACCAACAGGAAGTGAACTGAGGGAGGAGGCCCACAGCTGCTGGTGCGATGCGGCAGAGCACCCTCTGCCCAGAGGAATCATGGCTGAGCTGCGAAACTTCAGAGTAGTTCATAAATGCATGTCTTCTTTTACCTGAACGAAAAGACTGAAAATTCAGTAACATTGTTTTACTCCAACAATCTGTAAGAGCACCCTCATCCTCCCCATCTCTCCTTAGTCTTGTTTTCACTTTTGTTTTTTTAATGAAGCCTTTTTTTTTAAGGATTTATGTATTTATTTGAAAGGCAGAGTTGCAGAGAGAGAGAGACAGAGAGAGAGGTCTTCCATTCTCTGGATCACTCCCCAATTGGCTGCAATGGCTGTACCTGGGCAGATCTGAAGCCAGGAGCTAGGAGTTCCTTCCAGGTCTCCCATGCAGGTGCAGGGGCTCAGGGACTTGGCCATTTTCCACTGCTTGCCCAGGCCATTAGCAGAGAGCTGGATTGGAAGTGGAGTAGCCGGGCCTCGAACTGGCACTCATATGAGATGCTGGCACTGCAGGTGGTGGCTTTACCTGCTATGCCACAGCACCGGCCCATCCTTATTCTGCATGTCCAGAGAATTAGAACTGATCTCTCATTTGGTGCAGCTTCTCTCCCAGTCTGGTCTGTGAGGACAGACATAGGGCACGTGTATCTCAGTTCACCGCTGCAGCCTTGCAGAGGAACCAGAGAGAGCCTTAGGAAGTCTGGCTTTAGCTGCAGATTAGGATACAAGAACAAGTCTGTGTCTTTCTCTTCACGCAGTGCTCTACAGGGCCTGGCATCCTGCCTTCCATGTAGCACGCGTTCAACAGATACTGAGTGGATGCATGGATGAACTGACAGAGTGCTCCGCACGTGCTGAGTACCTCCTGGAGAACAGCCGAACAGAGCACAAGTGTGGTCAGGCCGCTTGTCCTTTAAGGAGAGGGTGTAGTTGAGATGAGACAGCCCAGACTCAGACAACAGCGTCTGGTGTCCGCCGGCTGGGAGGTGCGCGGACGTGGCCAGCGTCTGGTGTACGTGGCTGGGAGGTGCGTGGACGTGGCCAGCGTCTGGTGTACGCGGCTGGGAGGTGCGCGGACGTGCCCGGCGGAAGAAAATCCCTGCAGAAAGGCTCACTAGGGTAGGGGTATGGAGGCGTTGTGGGGACCCAAGGCCTGGAAGGAGCCCGAGCGGAGGGGCCGTGGGGAGTGGGAGAGGCAGGCAGGGCTGCTAGCGTGCCGCCCTGGCTTGGATGCACGTCTTATCTTTTCAGCAACATTGCATTAGAGGGGCCATAAGTAGTGGAGGCCAGATTGGAATCCCAATCTACCTGATGCTCTCAAGAGCGTATCTCTCTCCATGGGAATGTGTCCCACCTGGAAATGGGGAAAGGGAGCTCAGTGAAGGGAGAGTGGCGGGAGAAAAGCCCGGGCCCCTGGTGCACGGCAGGGATGGAGGTGAGGGGTGGCTGGTCCCCAAGGCAGGGCCAGAGGGAGGGACGCTTCCCAGCACGCCTGCACTCAGAACGGGGCACATGGGCGTTGGCCAGCCTCGTCCATCAGAGGAATCGGAAGAGGCGGAACCCAGAGGAGGGAATGAGAGCCGTGCATGGGCCCCGGGAGGCAGCCCAGAGCCTTGGCTACGGTCGGTTCCCGGCTCATTCATTCATTCACTCATCCGCTCTCGAAAGTACACGCCATCAGATCCAAGAGGAGCAGCAGGGGACCAGATGTTGGATGCGTCTCCTGATCGGGAAGACGGGCGCGCGGCGCGACAGGCAGACGCGACACAGCGTGTGCGTGGGGGCGTCCAGAAGTCCCTGGGGAATTCACGCTCTAGTCTCATCTCGTGCACGCACAGTTTTTCTAGGAGTCCCCTCAGCAGGCATGGTGAAGAATCCTCACGACAGTGGGGCGGGGGGCTGGCGACGCGAGTGGGCGAGCTGGCGGGGTCAGCCGCTCCTTGGGGACCTGATGCCTGAGGGCCTGGGGGCAGAGGCAGGGCAGGACCCCTGGGGCTGGGAGGCGCAGCACCTGCAGAGGGCTCAGGGGGCAGCGTGGGGCCCTGGGCAGTGGGATTGGATGTGGGGCCGGAGAGAGAGGAGCTCCAAGGGAGCTTCTGCTGTGGGTGCTGTGTCTCCTGTGGGCGACTTCAGATCTGTGTCTGCGCCTGAGAGGCACCAGGGAGGTGGGTGGGAAAGGAAGTCTTAGGTTTCATGAAGAAGACTAGGAGGAGACAGAGGGAGCCTGTGACTCGTTTGTGGCTGGAAACCCGTTTCTTTGAAGAACAAAACTTTTTGGTCACACCGTTGTGGAATTTCTGAGTTGGACTTGGGAGGCTGAGGCTCCTGCGGTGCCTGGGAAAGGTGGCTCCCCAGCGTCCCCCTCCACGGAGAGCGGTGCGGGGGCGCGAGGTGGGGGGAGCCCACAACCACACTCCAGGCACCCTCCTGCCATTCCCCCGCAGGGCGGCCTTGCTGGCGCCGACACTGTTGCAAGCAGCTCTCTGCATTTCTTTTCTTTTCTTTCTTTCTTTCTTTTTTTTTTTTAACAGGCAGAGTGTACAGTGAGAGAGACAGAGAGAAAGGTCTTCCTTTTTCGCCATTGGTTCATCCTCCAATGGCCGCCGTGGCCGGCACGCTGTAGCCGGTGCACCGAGCTGATCCGATGGCAGGAGCCAGGTGCTTCTCCTGGTCTCCCATGGGGTGCAGGGCCCAAGCACTTGGGCCATCCTCCACTGCCCTCCCTGGCCACAGCAGAGAGCTGGCCTGGAAGAAGGGCAACGGTGACAGAATCCGGCGCCCCGACCGGGACTAGAACCTGGTGTGCCTGCGCCGCAAGGCAGAGGATTAGCCTAGTGAGCCGCGGCGCCGGCCTCTCTGCATTTCTAAACCAGTCTGAAGTTGGCGCACAATTTAAAAGACTAAAACGACCAGAATCAGTGAGGGTGGAAACCGCAAGGCTGCGGGGCAGCCTTGGTGCAGGGTTTGCTGAATGAAAGCAAGCTCGAAAGCATTGGAGAAAGGTCCAGGCTGTGAGCTCTCTGGTCCTCATCCTAAGTCAGGACAAAGAAGGGAGCTCCAGGCGCACAGCACGTCCCGCGGAGAGGGTCCCGCAGCTCAGAGGCCACATCACCCGCCGGGCCCAGTGCTTCCAGGCACGAGGAGCCAAGCTAGAAATCACACCCCTGACGGGAAATTGGCCAGAGACAATGTCCCCGGCAGCTGCCCCTGCCAGCAGTTCTTGGTGGAGGAGGCCTGCCGCGCTAAACGGGAGTCGGCACAGCTTTGCGGGAACTGTGGGAACGCGAGCGTGACAGTGGCTCAGAACGCCACGTGGTACCCAGAGGTGTGTACAGTTACAAGACAGCCCTCAAAGCATCAAACAAATCCTAACAAGCAACTCTGCAGGGTCCCTGGAAAGCCGTGAACATGAGCCAGGGCCCCAGGCTCTGGTCTGCTGGGTGGTCAGTCTCACCAAGCAGACAGGTGAGCCCCTTCCCACCGCCCTGAGGGAGACGAGCACTGGGCAGGTGTTGGGTTTGACAGGGGCAGAGCGGGGCCTCTGCTGTGCTGGGCATGGGGCGGGTGGGATGGGGCTAGGGGGCTGTACTGCCTCCCTGGCTCCTTCTGCCTCCTGCCTTGATGTGGCCCCTGCTGCTCGCCGATCCACGGTCTGCACCCGTGGGAGTTTCTATCCCTAGCCCTGGTGCCTCCTGCCCCCCTCCCTCCCCGGAGAGAGTCAGTCTGCTGGGAGACAGCCCTTGCTGACCCCGGCTTCCCAGCACATGTGTCTGCACAGGTGCTACAGCCTGTGGGGGTTTCACTTCAGACCTCGGAGTCAGGGGTGCTGGCGTACCCCCCAGTCCTTTCTGGGCCCCCAGACCAGGGAGGCCCTGCCTCCTGCGCCCCACCCTGAGGGTGCTCTCTGAAGTGGCTTCCTCCCCAGACATTCCAGCCACACTGCTCCCCTGTTTTCATCACCTCAGCCTGTTCTGTTTCAAATTTGTGATAGAAAAAACTAGAACCGGAAGCAGGCACCCCAGACCTTCCCTGTGGGAAACACAGTGCAGCTCGGCCCTGTCACCTGCGGTCCAGTGGCCACACCCAGCGCTGAGCATAAATTTCAGGGGGGCTGCACTTATGTGCGGGCAAAGTTGCCGTGTACACGGGCACCGTGCAGGGAGCCTCTCCCCTCCCGGCAGCGGGGGCTCCCTCTGCTCTAACTGCAGGGCGGGAGCAGCAGGCAGGGCCAGCACCAAACCGCCGAGCAGGGGAGTGGCGGGCCGGTATCTCATCTCCCCAGCATGCCCTGCGTGCAGGAAGCCACCCACCCGGATTTCTGAAACCACAGCCTCATGTGGGTTCTGCGAGCCCCTGCCGCCTGTGTCCTTTATATATTTTTTTAAAGCGATTTATTTATTTATTTGAAAGTCAGAGTTACAGAAAGAGAGAGAGAGAGAGAGAGACAAAGAGAGAGAGACCTTGTATCTGCTGGTTCACTCCCTAAATGGCTGTCACAGCCACGGATGGGCCAGGCCAGAGCCAGGAGCTTCCTCTGGGTCTCCCACGTGGATGCAGAGGCTCAAGCACTTGGGCCATCTTCTGCTGCTTTCCAAGGCCATTAGCAGGTAACTGGACCAGAAGCGGAGAAGCTGGGAGTGGAATTGGCACCCAATGGGATGCTGGCACTGCAGACGGCGGCTTTTCTTGCTGCTCCACAGCACCGGCCCCCACGTGTGTCCTTGAAAACATGCACACACGTGCATGCTGTGAGCCACCTTCTTTCTCCTGGCCTGGCTGGGAGCTGGAAGAGCACCCAGATGTTCACTCCCAGAATGCCCAGTTCATGGCCATGCCTCTCCAGGGGAGGAGGGAAAGGCTGCCCTGGGGGAGAGGTGGGGTTCACAATCGCCCCTCCCCCGAGGTGTCTCCTCTCCTTTGGACCCCACACCCCTCTTCCTGCTCCCACCTGCCACTCCCTGCTGTGTAGACTGAGCCCCGCCTACAACGCGGCCTCAGCCTCTTCCTGCCTGGCTCTGGTTTACAGGGCCCCCGCGTGAGTCCCTGGGTGACAGCACGTCCGGCAGGTCCTCTGTCCGTGGAGCTCATCGGAGAGCTGGCCATTGGGGGCACTTGGGCACGCCCCTCCGTTTGAAGTCCCAAAGGCCCTGGCTCTGCTCAGAACCTGAATGTCGGGAATCAGAGGCAGAGCAGAGCTGCACACACCCACCTGACCACACACCTGCAGAGGCTGCTGCCGGGCAGCTGCAGCTCCAGGGCCGTCAGTCACCCCGGGCAGTGCCGCCCGCCCCAGGCAGCTCCCCGTGGTTTACCAGGGCTCTGTGCCAGGAGACAGCTCCATTCCACGGTGCACACTAGGGCCTGGGTTAGCCACAGTGGACAGGCGAGGAGACCGAGGCACAGGACGGAAACGCCACACTTTTAAGGTCACAGGTGGGTGGACTCAGTCACTCGCCACCCACACGCCTGCCAACAGGACTGGCTTCACAGGTCAGCAACCAGGGCGGCGCCTGTGGCTGCCATCTTGAAACTCTTGATCACTTTATCTTGAAAATGTGCTTTATCAGTGGCATCCCTGCAGCCACGGAGCTGCTCCAGGGCCTCTGCTCACTCATGCCATCCCCAGCACCGGCCACGGCTTCTCCCCCACCTCCTGCTGGGTTCTCAGCCACCTGCCCTGGGCCAGCACAGAGGAGATGTGGGCCTGGCCTGGGACGTGCAGCCAGGGCCTCAGCAAATCTGCAATTTCCCTGAGTGTGCTCCGGCCCTGGGCGCGAGATAGCAAGTAGCAAATTAAAAGCAGAGAGAGAGAGAGAGAGAGAGAGAGAAGGAGAGAGGGAGACTCTCAAAGAGAGAAGTCAAAAGAAGGAAAAATGTGTCTTGTGCTTTTTGAACAAGAGGCCTCCTGTTTAAGTGTTCTCGGGCCCCACCAGCTCCAGCCCTGCGTGGCTGGGGTGTGCCAGGCAGCCCAGCATCTCTCGGACGGTGGGTTTCGATGGAGCCCGGCTCTCAGAGTGCCCGGTGGACTGCTAAGTCAGACTCCACTTGTTTGTCGGGGTGGATATGAAGAGAGCAGCAGCTGCAGCATCGGGGAGGAGCCTAACCCACCAGCGCGGTCTCCTCCGACGGGGCTGTGCTAATGGCAGGGCTTGTTGGCAGAAAATCGGGTTCAGGCCTCCTCCTCCTCTTCCTCCTCAAAAGAAAAAAAAAAAGGATACAGAGTGTTGTTGAGTATTTCAGAGCTGCATGCTCAACGCTTCAGTCTAAAATAAGACTGCAGCTTTGCATCTGCAATTATTTATGCCTGGAAATAAGGAAGTGAAATTCCCACCTACTGGAATGACGGTTACGGGAGGGGCTGCTCCGTGGGCCAGTGCGGCTTCGGGCTCTGTGCAAACTGCGTGCACGTGCGGGGACGACTCGAGTGTGGACAGGCGGCCGCTGCAAATGCTGCTCCGTGCAAGATAGGGATCAGCCTTCGCTTCCTCCTCTGAGGGCAGGCAGCAGCAGGAGTGCACTTCACAGGGGACTGGCGGGGGCTGAGGGAGACTCGTCTGTGTGGGCTGGGGCCCGAGAGGGGCCAGCCGTGGTGACTGGCGCGCACAGAGGGGGTTCTCCCTGTCCGTCAGGGAGCCCTCCCTTGCAGCCTGGAGCTTGTGCAGCTCCTCTCTGTGCTGGATGTTCTCTGCTGGGCAGTCTCCCCGTCCCGTGCGGCTGCGTCTCTTCTGGGCTGAGATGTGGGTGGCGCTGACGCCACTGCCAGCTACAGGGGTGGCCCCGAGGCTGAGGCCTGGCCTGGTGTCACAGCTTCTGGCCACGGTCTCCACTTAGTCAGCTCTGGGACCCGATCAGAGGCACAGGCCGTGTCTTGGGCCTTTGGGAAGGAGAACAGCTGTCCTGGGTGGGAGCTTCCTGAGCTGACATTCCGTGTTCCTCTGAATGGCAGGGCATGTGAGCCTGAGGGCTGGACACGAGGACTGGGCTTCTCTGGGGCCTGCATGTGGCAGAGCCTGTACTGTGGGAGGCAGACCGCGGGTGCAGGAGGCGGCCGAGTCAGGTGACTGCCATTGGTGGGAGCCAGCCCTCCTGCAGCTGCTGTTGCCTTTTTTTTTTTTTTTTTTTTTTTTTTTTTTTTTTTTACTGAAGCTGACATATTTCTGGCATTGTCCAGACAGGTTTCAGATGCCTTTTTATTTTAGAAATTACACATTTACTAGGTATTGGATGCTGTCACCATAGCTTAGCACTTGAGACGTTCCTACGTCAGAGTACCTGAGTTCCGTCTCCAGCTGCAGCTCCTGACTCCGGCTTCTGCTCCAACAGACCCTGGGAGCCAGCGGGTGGTGGCTGCATCCCGGCCACCACGTTGGAGACTTGGCTTAGCTGTCCAGCTCCCGGCGTCGCTCAGCCCAGCCCTGGCAGCTGTGAGCGTTTGGAGAGCAAACTCGCAGGCTGGTTCTCTCCACTCCCCCTGACCCCCACCTTCGAATCAGTAGTTTTTTAGAAGATTTATTTTGACAGAGTCACAGACAAGAGAGGGATAGATCCTCCATCTGTTGGTTCACTCCTCATACGGCTGCAACAGCCAGGACAGGGCCAGGGCAATGCCAGGAGCCAGGAGCTCCATCCAGGTCTCCCACGTGAGTGACAAACACTTGGGAATCTTCAACTGCTCTCCCAGGCCATTAGCAGGGAGCTGGATTGGAAGTGGAGCAGCCGGGACATGAGCCAGCTCCCATACCAGCATCACAAGCAGCGGCTTAACCCTCTGTGCCACAATGCTGGCTGCTAAATAAATACCTTGATGTTTGCATTTCCATAGAGTTCTGAGGATAATTAGCGATTCCGTCTCTTGGACACAGGACTAGGCAGAGCGTCCCAGCGCCCGTACCCGTGTGATTCGGCGGGAGGAGAGCCACGAGTGTGGCTGTGCACCTGGGGAAGGGGAGCTGGTGCTCTGTGGGGGACAGCAGATCTGCCCAGCGAGGGAGACGGCGGGCAGGACAGGGAGGTCTCACTGCGGGACAAGCGCCCGCCATGGCTGTGGAGGAGCCTGCTGGGCGGGAGGGGCCCGCGGGTCTGTGCAGATGGAGTGCAGGTTCACGGCGATCACTCCTCTGGGGTGCTCGGAAGAGAAATGTTGGACAGGCGGCCTTTAAGTCTGGCTTCCGAGGTCACACACAGGTAGGCGGAGGCGGAGCACATGCCTGTGGGCGTGAGGGAGCCTCTGTCCTTGCTGCCTTGGAATGGAGAGGAAACGCCTTGGCCGTAGGCGGGGACCTCCGACGGGAGCTCATGGGGTCCCCCCGGGAGCCAACAAGGAAGCAGGGACCCTGTCCCAGTGGCGAAGGAAGTCAGCTCTGTCCTTATCTGGACAGCAGCTTTTCCCCAGAGGCCCCACACAGAACCCCACCAGGCCGAGCCCACCGCTGATTTCAGCCTCCCAGCCTCACCAGAGGCAGGCGTGAGCCGGCTTGTGCTGTGAGCGGGTATGGGGCCCACAGCACAGTGAGGCCACCGACCTCACGTAACTGGTTACACAGCACTGAAACGTAGTGCAGAGCCTGGCCCGGGGCCCTGCTGGAATCTCATGACAGCGACAAGGTTCCCTGCTCCCTGGCCTTGCCTTGTTGCCTGAGTTGACCGAAGCCCACCTGCGCTGGTGATGACCACGCCTCCTAGCATCAGTATGGCTCGTGGGTCCCTTTATGTTCTTGCTGCATGGTTTGCTACAAAGAAGAAGCCTCCTTGAACCAGGAGTGTTTGCATTTTCAGAATCCAACTTGCTGAGAATTTTAAGTTATCTTCCTAAAAAAGTTATGTCAAAGTATCTCACCAGCAAAAAATTAATATGCCAGAACCAATAGAAGGCCACTGTTATCATGGCTCTTGTATTAGTTGGTTTTAAAAATTAGTATTGGGTCCCGGCGCTGTGGCATAGCAGGCAAAGCTCCGCCTGCAGTGCCAGCATCCCATGTGGGCGTCGATTCGAGTCCCGGCTGCTCCTCTTCCCATCCAGCTCTCTGCTGTGGCCTGGGAAAGCAGTGGAAGATGGCCCAGGTCCTTGGGCCCCTGAACCCACGTGGGAGACCCGGAAGAAGTTCCTGGATCCTGGCTTCAGATCATCGGCCTAGCTCCTGCCATAGCAGCAATTTGGAGAGTGAACCAGAGGATGGAAGACTTCTCTCTCTCTCTCTCTCTCTCTCTCCCTCTTTCTCTCTCTGCTTCTGCCTCTCTGTAACTCTGCCTTTCAAATAAATAAATACGCTTTTAAAAAATTAGTATTAATTTGAGCCTTGTATTTTCAGTTTTCAAACTGGACTTGTAGAATTAAATTCCGTTAACTATCTGCTCATTAGTTTTTTTCCAACTCTCTGTTGTGGTCCTGATTTTCTTTTTACTGATTTTTATGAAACTATGTATTAAACTCACATTGTATTTATTGAAATTTTCCCCAACTTTTCCTTTGAATTTTATTTTTTATTTATCTGAAAGGAAGAGTTACAGAGAGACAGAGGTGTGGAGAGAGAGGTCTCCCATCCACTTGTTCACTCCCCAAATAGCTGCAACGGCCAGGGCTGGGCCAGGCCAAAGCAGGAGCCAGGAGCCTGAGCCACCGTCTTTTGCTTCCCCAGGTGTATCAGCAGGGAGCTGGATCAGCAGAGGAGCAACCAGGACTCGAATCAGCGCCCGTATGGAACGCCAGCATTGCAGGCGGCGGCTTAACCCATTATGGCACAACGCTGGCTCCTGAATTTCGTCTTTATTACATATATCGTGCCTGTTTGGTAGAAGTTTCCTCTTTTTACGTTTCATTTCTATTTCCTTTGGCATTTCCTATAGCGGCTCCAAGTTTTGGAATTAAGAAGATTTTCTGCTGGGTCTTGTAACTCTGCAATCATCTCTGAGGTTTGTTCAGATCATGGACTTTTCATTTTGTTCCTGAGTGTTCATTTTTCCCTCTTTTATCACAATTCTGGGAGGGCCTCAGGTGCCAGTGACAGCACCCGACGCAGACCACTATGGATGGCGCGAGACAGCCTAGTAGAAAACGCCCAGGGCACGGTGCTCCTTGCAGCCGCACACCCGTGCAGGACACCGCGTTCCAGCTCCTCCGCTTCCCATCCCGCTTCCTGCTAGCGCGTGCAATAGTGACGCCTCCAGCACGTGGGCCTCAGGCACCCACATGGAGGACCCGGATGGAGCTCCAGGCTCCTGGCTTCAGCCTTGTCCATCCCCAGCTGTTGTGGGCGTTTAGGGAGTGAACCAGTGGATGGAAGGATGGAATATTTTGTGCTCTCACTCTCTCTCTCTCTCTCTCTCCCCCTGCCCCCCCTTTCAAATTAAATGAAATAAAAGTAAATACTTATTTAAAATAAAAACAACTTCCTGGGAGCTTGGATGTGACCTGGGGGAGAGGCTGAGAGAGTTGAGGGAAATTCTCTGGCTCCCTGTTGCTCTTTTTACTTCTGGGTCCTGGGTGTCATTTTTCTGGTGGCAAGCATTTCTCCTCCTGGACGGACTCCATGGAGCCCAGCGGAGCTCGGGCCTGTCGGCTGTAGCTCCACACTGAAGGCAGTGCTGGGCCCTGTGCCTGAGCACCAGGAACACCAGGGCAGGCCTCGCTGGTCCAATGTGAGACTCCGGAAGAGAGACCCTCGCCTGTCGCGCGGTGAGCCCGCTGCAAGGTCTGAGCCGCCCGCCCCTCTGCACCAGGCTCCAGACCCACCTGCAGGTGAAGAGGGGGCTCCAGGCTGGGGAGCTGTGGAACCCCTGCCACGTCCGGCCCACCCCGCAGCTGGCAGGCTGGCATTTCCCGGGATCCTGGGGGGACACAGGCTCTGCCTTTCACTCCGGGGAGGACTTGGGTCTGTACGTCTGGACTGCTCGGTTTTGTTGGACAAAATCAAAGAGCTTTGGATGAAGCTTTTCTCTCTGTTTTTTAAAGATTTTTTTATTTGTTTGAAAGCCAGAGCTACGGAGATGGGGAGAGGTCTTCCATCTGCTGGCTCACCCCCCAGATGGCTGCAGTAGGGCTGGGCCAGGCTGAAGCCAGGAGCCAAGAGCTTCATCCGGGTCTCACACGTGGGTGGCAGGGACCCAAGCACTTGGGCCATCTTCTGCTGCTTTCCCAGGCCATCCACAGGGAACTGGGTCAGAGGTGGAGCAGCCGAGCCACAAATGGGTGCCCATGTGGGATGCTGGCCTTGCAGGAAGCAGCTTTACCCACCACACTGTAACACTGGCCCTAGATACAGCTTTTCCCTGTGAAGAAACAGTGGCGAGACCAGGAAAGCAGCCTTCCTTACATAGCAAGGCGGCAAGCCCCCGGCGACGACTCCGCAGGCACTTGGCTTCTGTATACCTGGCTCTCCGTGGGACGCTGATGAACGGGAGGACACGTTTTTTGGGGGAGGAGCAAGCTTTCCTCTCCCGTCTTAAATATTTCTGTTTCTCGTGTGTGTCAGTTGGTTGTATTTGCATCATTGGGGTTTTGGTTTTAGTCAGCACTATTAATAATTTACTCTTCTACTTAATGGGGCAGCCGAGGGGCTGAGACAGGTCTGGCCCAAGCGGAGCGCGCTCCCTGTTATGGACAGCTATGGGCATCTCGCGTGTGCTGCCAAGTGCATTACAGAGTGATAAATGTATAAAGAGCTGGCTCGTTGTGCCTGAGCTAAAAATGAACTTTGAGTTAAGTAAGAGAAGAGTCCAGCGCACTGCTCTGCCGCCCAGGAGCCTCCTCGCGAGCCACCAGCGAGGGAAGCTGCGTGGAGTGGGCGTGGCCGGCTTCTGTGGGCGGACCCCGGGCTCTTTAGAAGCACCGCTGTGGCCCCATTAACTGGCAGCAGGGCGGCACTCAGCCCTGTCCCCAGGCGGGCACCTGTGACAGTCTTGGGCGTCACCCAGCCTTCTCTTCTCCCCCAGGCACTGAAGTGCAGACTGAACTCTCCTGTGTCGCCTGTGGGCACGAAACGGTTAAACAGAGAACCCTCAGAGTGTGCAAGGACCCTGCTTCCCCCCCAGTAAATCCATGGGACTCCCCAGGCAGAAGGGAGAGGACCCATGCTCGGGTCATGAGAAAGCTTCCGGAACATTCTAGAGAGAATCAACCGCTGTCCTCTTGGATTCAGAATCGACCACAGCTACGTGGACGCAGGAGTGGGGAACTGTCCTGAAAATGCGGTGTGCACCAGCCGTGGGCAGGGAGGCTGGGGTCCATCCCAGAGTGAGGAGACGCGGCGATCCGGGTACAGGAGAGACCGCACTAAAGGCACGGGTGAGGGGCATGCAGCAGAGTGGCACCGACACACGCACCAGCAAGCACAGCGGGGGCTCAGAGCCGACACGCGGGGCACCCCGGAGCCCTGTGGACACGCCTCTGCAGCCGTCCGGAACATGGGTACGGGTGCAGGGCACGGCACGCTGCAGCGCCTAGCCCCAAGGTGTGGCACGCCGATTTGGATCCAGCTTTTCCCTGCTACTGAAATGAGGGTCAGGGACCCAGGAAGCAGCGTTGTCTACAGAACCACGCCCGAAAGTCACCCTCCACTCTCCGTGTTGTTCACTGCATGTTTATGTAATTACAGGATTTCCAGATCTTAAAAAAAGTGAGGCAGGGCCAGTGCTGTGGCATAGCTGGTAAAGCCTCCACATGCAGTTCAGGCATCCCCTGTGGGCGCCGGTTCTAGACCCAGCTACTCCACTTCCGATCCAGTTCTCTGCTGTGGCCTGGGAAAGAAGTAGAAGATGGCCCAAGTCCCTGGGTCCCTGTACCCACATGGGAAACCTGGAAGAAGCTCCTGGCTCCTGGCTTCTGATTGGCGCAACTCCGGCTGTTGCGGCCATCTAGGGAGTGAACCGGCTGATGGAAGACCTCTTTCTCTCTCTCTCTCTCTCTCTCTCTCCCTCTCTCTCCCTCTCTCTGCCTCTCTCTGCCTCTCTCTGCCTCTCTTTCTCTTCCTGTATAACTCTGACTTTCAAGTAAATAAATAAATATTAAAAAAAAAAAAAAAGTGAGGCAAACCCAGTAGTGCTGGCTACAGTTTGTGTGACCTTGATACCCTTGTGCTCCGGACCCGCCCCTCTGCTGTCGGTGCCACTGGAGCAGCTCCGGTGGGACCACTCCCAAACCCTTTCAGGTGTTTGCTGTTTGCCGAGCCGGGAGGAAGTGGGTGGGCAGATGAATCAGTTTCCTTTCCTCCAGGCACACTGGGCTGGGGGCTGGGAGGCGGCAGCTCTGCCCCTCCGACCCTGCCAGGCAGGACGAGATGGCCCAGGGCAGCCTCTGGGCGTCACCAGCAGCATCGGGGACCATTTTGGAAGAGGGTCTCAGCCGCTACTTATTCACACAGGAAGCACTGGCTGAGCTCCTACCGGGAGTGTGAGCTCGAGACAAAAGCCTGGGGTCCTGTCCCGGAATGCTGACACCATGACGGTGGCCAAAGTCTGCCGCTCCTAACGCCAGGCAGGTTGGGAGACCGGGATGGCTCCGTCCTGGAAGGACTCAGCATGGCCGAGAACTCCTGACGCTGGCTTTTCAACTCTCGCCTCTGAAGCCCAAGAAGGCAGCAGCACAGCTGTGTGGCAAGCATCCGCCACAGTTTCATTAAGGCCTGGACCTGTGCTGGGGACCAGTCTAATCACTGTGTGCCTGTTTGACCATCACAGTGACACTGATCCCGGCCTGACTGTGTGTCAAGTGTCTTTAGGTACTGTACAGATATTCACTTAATCTGCTAAGTAGGGGCCAGCCCTTAGCAGGTAAAGCCACCTGTGGTGTCAGCATCCCACAGGGGCACCAGTTTGTGTCCTGACTACTCTGCTTCCAATCCAACTCTGTGCTAATGGCCTGGGAAAAGCAGTGGAAGATGGACCAAGTGTTCCCACATGGGAGACCTGGATGAAGCTCCTGGCTCCTGACTTCGGCCTGGCCCAGCCCTGGCCATTTTGGCCATCTAGGGAGTGAACCGGCAGATGGGAGATCTCCCTGCCTGTCTGTCTGTCTGTCTCTCCTCTCTCTTCTCACTGTAACTCTGGCTTTCAAATAAATAAATAAATAAATCTTTTTAAAAAATCCTGTAAGCAACCCCGTGGAGAAGCATGAATGCAGAGGAGAAAACTGAGACACAGAGGGGCTGTCTGACTTGCCGAGGGATGCACAGCAGGATGAGGAGGAGCCGGATCTGCATCTAGGCGATCTCACAGTGGGCTCCCTGCTCCTAACCCTGGGCCTTATGCACGTGGAGAAGCAGCAAGTGTCGGGCACAGAGCAGGGTTCGGAGGGTCTACTGCAGTAAGAGCCCATCCGTGTGACCAGAGGCAGGACACGGAATGCATCATAGGCCCATGGCTGGGCTGCGGGGGTGAGAGCAGCTCACCCCAGACACGGATGGATCCCAGACCCTCATGTTGCGAATGACCAGCTTATTCCAGGCTGCAGTTTTACCCATCTGCAAAACAGGCACAGTGAGTTCTGCCTCGTAGGGGCGTGGCGAGAACTCAGTGGCGCAACCATTCACGCAGTGCCGAGCACCTAGCCGAGGAGCAGCGAGCGCTGGTCAGTTTGGTGACTTGGGTCACGCCCGCATGGAGCGGGATCAGGCCCACAGCGGCACCTGGGGAGCCGCTGCCAGCAGCTTCCGATGAAGACGCACACAGAGCCTCCAGACCGTGGTGATGCCATCAGGGCACCCAGGGCTCCGTCCCCAGTCTGTGGTCAGTGGTCAACGTGAGGCAGACCATGGTCACCATCAAACATCTCATCCATACGTGTGGGGCGGGGGCGCGTTTGCCCTGGGACAGTGAGTGAAGCCCGTCCCGCAGGCAAACGGTCTTCACCTGTCCCTTCCACGACACAGGCACGTTGAGCACAACATACCTGTTCCAGTGCAAGTGCGGGAGAGAGGCTCCCCAGCCCAGGGAACTCCGGAAATAAATCTTGCAGAAGTCATCGTGGTGTTGGGGGAGAGGAGATCCCATTTATCGAATGTCATCTTCGGAGATGGAAATTTCCATAAAATGAAGTGGAGGCCTCGGCACACTTTCAGAACATCTGAACGGGGCACAGATTTTTCGACAGAAAGTCAGAAAATAATTATCCATACCTTGCTGTTGTCCAGACAGTGACGCGCGGTGTCGGATGTGAATCCCTGGCAGCGACTCGTCACCACATGCAGAACCGTGCTAGTCGTCGGGAGAGGGGAGAGGGGTGAGGGCGCCCGGCAGGGAAAGGAAGGGGGGAGGCAGTTCTGATTTCACAATGGCTCAGTTACTCGCCTTGCACTTCACTTGCCCCAGGCCTCGGGACTGTGGGTTGTCCTGCTCTGAGATGTTGCCAAGTCGGCCCCAGACCTCCGGGCCCACACCTTGGACAGAGCTCCCAGGCCCTCCTCAGCAGCCGGGCCGACGGAGCTCATTAATTGGCAAGAGCTATTTATTTCTTCTCAAGTAAATACTTCTTCGTTCAGTGGGTCTCCTTCCCAGAGCATATGCTAAATTTAGAGATGGCGCCTCACCCACACAGGTACCAGGTTGCAGGGAGATTTCTATAATAGCAGGTTCATTCTTTCCAGGACATTAGCCCAGGATTTTTAATAACCTTGCAGGAGCAATCAGGTTTGCACGCCACTACAATGGCCAAGCCTCTGGCCCAATTTATTCTCTTACTCACATACTCACGCTAACTGATTCCCGCACTTGAAATGTATCTGTTTTAAATGGGGGCTCTCGGGCCCCCTTGATAGGAAGCAGTGGCGTGGTATGCTCCAGTTCAAGGCATGTCTAATGGAAGTCTCAGTCTGAACCGTTATTAAATTACTGGATAGTGTGCTCTTGGCTGTGACCCATTACACACTACAAATCTTTATTTAAATGGCATCGTGGGCCACCTTTAAATAGCGTATTAAAAAATAAGTTACCTCCAGCAGGGGAACTCGTGTATTAGCATTTCTAAATAAAGCAAATCTTTCTTCATTAGCCGCCAGCGAGTTAATCCACAAGCAGTCAGGGGGTGGGAGGGCCCTGTGCCCCGGGGCCCTCGCCCTGGGATCCACCCTCCCAGCCCTCTGTAGACAACTCCTGTCCCCTGCTTTTCTTTTTTTTTTTTTTAAGATTTATTTTATTTATTTGAAAGACAGAGTTACAGAGAGAGGTCGAGACAGAGAGGGAGGTCTTCCACCTGCTGGTTCACTCCACAGATGGCTGCAATGGCCAGAGCTGAGCTGATCTGAAGCCAGGAGCTTCTTTTGGGTCTCCCACATGGGTACAGGGGCCCAAAGACTTGGGCCATCTTCTACTGCTTTCCCAGACCGTAGCAGAGAGCTGGATCAGAAAAGGAGCATCCGGGACTCGAACCGGCACCCATATGGGATGCCAGCGCTTCAAGCCAGTGCTTTAACCCTCTGCGCCACAGCACTTGCCCCGACTCCTGCTTTTCTAATTATCCTCAATAAATCACAATCGTACCGAAAAAGCAGCTCCTGCAGTTTGCAGAGGAAAGGAAATCATGTTAGATTAGCACGAGCGAGACTGTCACGTAAGGGGAGTTTGTGTTTGGTAGCAAGTGGGGAGCAAAGGAAGAAGTCTCAACAGGGCAGTAAGAGGCAGGCAGGGAGCCTTGGGTGTCTTGGAGCGGGCCAGGATTGCAGAGCAGGGCGCGGCCACACGGGGGCCTGGCTCCCGCCCCTCACAGCCCGCGTCCACCCGCGTGAGCTCCTGCTGGCACACACGTGACTTACCTGTGGCCATCCCAATGTTCTCAGCATTGAGTCGCTACATGGGCAGGGAGAAAGCATGGAGTTGCTTGTTTTGATAAACAAAGACACTTCCTTTCTTTAAAAAAATTATAAGCTTTTAAAATTTTGTTATATGACAATGGCCCAAACTTAGGAAACAAAACTTTTCAAATTTACATCAGTAGAGAAATAATTAGGTAAAAAATTATATAGTCATACTGTGGGATATTCTTCATTTTTAAAAAGAATTACATAGAACTATATATCTGAAATTGAAAAATGGCCCATTGCATTATCATTATTTCTCTGAAATACTGAGTAGGTGCAAATGTTATTGAGAACAAATGAAGTGGGGCCCGAGTTGTGGCACGCTGCGTTAAGCTGCCACCTGCAGTGCCAGCGTTCCCTATAGGCACCTGTCTGAGTCCCTGTTGCTCCACCTCGGATCCAGCTCCCTGCCTAAGGCCTGTGCAGGCAGTGGAAGATGACCCAAGTGTCTGGGCCCCTGCTATCCATTCGGGAGATCCGGATGGAGTTCCAGCATCCTGGCTTCAGCCTGGCTCAGCCCTGGCCATTGCAGCCATTTGGGCAGTGAACCAGCAGATGGAAGACCTCTCTCTCTCTCTGTCTCTACCTCTCTCTAATTCTTTCAGATAAAATAAAATAAAATCTTAAAAAAAAGAAAAGAAAATCAATCTCTCTCCCTCTCTCTCTAACTCTGCCTTTCAAGTAAATAAAATACAAATCTTTAAACAAACACGAAAAGAATGCTTGAGACGTACTGATTGATCATGCAGCAGCCAGGGAGTCTCAAGGCCCTTCAGGACACCCACAATCACTGTCACTGGGAGGCCCTCCGACACCCCGAATCTCGTTCCCCTCTCTCCCTGCTCAGAGAAAAGACTGCCTTGACTTTGGGTGTATTTGTTGACATTGTTCATAGAATTACTGGTATCTATCATTTGTCTTCTGTATTTCTGGACTTCACAGAAGTGGAAGTACATTCTCTTACAATTTGCACTCAGGAGTGAGTGCATGGCTTTCATTCTGCTGACGTGTGGTGTGCAGTTAGCTCACTGAACCTGCTGGGTGGTATCCCAAGGTAGCACACATTCCAACTTTCTGAAAATACTCACTCCCCTCACAGTAGACATTATGATTTCTTAGGGCTTTTATGCTTCTATGAATATTCTGGAATATGTTATGTATGATAATATGACTTTAATTGTCATTTCCTTGATTACTAATGAGATTGAACATATTTTCAAAGGTTTATAAATTGTTTATGGTCCTTTGTGTAAATGTTTATTCAAGCCTTTGCCTTCTTCTATTATCAGTTAAATTCTGACTGTAGTGTATATTTTCACCTAAAACAAAAGCTTGATAGTTCACAATTTTATCTTCAGTGATATGACTTTAGGGAAAAGGATTGAAGATAGGGTTAACTTGTCTTCCCCCTTATGTGGACAACAAATTAGTATACAGTTATGACTTACTGAAAAATCTACCCTCTCCACTCACTTATTAGTCAAGTTTCACTATAAATTGTTTTCTTTTTTAAAAAGCAAATTTATTTTATCTTTTTTTTTTGAAAGGCAGTGTTACAGAGAGAGGGAGGAGAGACAGACTGAGAGACCTTCTATCCACTGGTTTACTCCCCAAATGGCTGCAATGGCCAGGACTGGGCCAGGCTGAAGCCAGGATCCTGGAATTCTGGCCAGAAGCCAGGAACTTCATGTGTGTCACCCATGTGAGTGCAGAGGCCCACGAACTTGAGGTATCCTCTGCTGCTTTCTCAGGGGCAGGCAAGTGGATCAGAAGTGGAGCAGCCTGGACTCAAGCTAGCACCCAAATGAGATGCCAGTGTTGCAGGTGGAGACTTAACCCGTTACTCCACAATGCTGGCCCCTAAATTACATTCTCACACATGGATGAGTCTGTTCCTGGGCTCTCCATTCTGTTCCATTGATGAATTTGTCTATTCCTGAACCAATACCAGAGCTTGCTAATCAGTATATTATTTGATAATATTTTTCATTGTAGTTCCTACATTTTTCTCAACATTTGCTTAGCTACTCTTAGCTCGTAGACCTCTCTCACATAAATGTTAACGTTGTCTTCTCAAGCTCTTGGAAAAGGCAGAGCTGATTTCCTAAAACATTTGGAAAGATGAGTTATTCAGTCCATGAACATGGTATGTCTTTCAGTTTACTTAGGCACATGGTAGTAGATTTATCTATTTTTTCCTCTGGACTTGAGGGCCCTTTTGTGTTCCTCTATTAAGAAGCAATTTCTTAGTTTACAGGTTTGGAGTAATCATGTTTTCTGACCATGATGACTCTCTTATTCTCTCATACGCCTCTTTACCTTAGCATCTCCTTTGTTTGATGGGAGCATGGCTATACCAGTTGTTGGCTTGCATTTGTCTCTGTCTGGCTATTGTATCTTTCCCACAGTTTTGATTTTAATCCTTCGGGAACCTTTTGTGCTGTGCAGCTATAGTAAAAAGCACATAGCTTGGTTTATCTTTCAAATCTACTCTGAATATCCAACTGAGTCTCAGCAAGAGAAATCGTCCTGTTGAGCTTGGCTTCAAGTAATGACATATTCTAATTTAATTCTTGTTAAATTCTTAATAAGTTTTTAATTCTTATTTACATTTTCTTTTTGTTCTGCTTTTTCTTCTTTACTCTTTTTTTACTTCCCTTTGGATTTGGAAGCTGTGTACCTTATTCCTATCCCTTCAGTGCTCCCCATGGAAGCTTAACATGCAAGCTTAGTGCATAAAGTTATAAAAACTTCTACCCCAAACCAAGTAATGCTAAGACCTAAGAAAGCCTCGACTCCGGTCCTTCTCCTGTGTGTGATATCCATGCTTTTGCCACTGTTGGAAGCCAGGGCAGTCTGTGACCAGTGCCTTAAAGTTCATCTAGTTGGCATCCTCTGTGAAGTCAAATTTCTTTTCCAATACTGGTGCAGGCTAAGGCCTGTTATCTTCCCTTTCCAGCTCTCGATGGAGCCAGAGCGAGTGCAGCCAGGGAAAGCAAGGTAGGAAACCACAGCCCTTGGATATATCTTTTCCTGGGTGAAAATGACCAGAGACTATTCTCTCTCAGCTTCTCTGCACTAAAATCCATCCCACAGAGGCTCGGAGTGTAGCTGGCAAGTGCTGTGTCCGCCAGGCTCTATTTCTAGTTGTAAGAATTTTCTAAAGTTCTTTTCGAGAGGGAACTCTGAGGCTGTAAGAGAGGAAGTGACTGAGGTCACCAGAGAGTCAGTTGGCAGAGCCAGAAATAGACCCCAGATCTCACTCTCAGTTCAGACAAGGCAGCATGTTCTGCTTTGATGCTGAGAGAGAGAGAGAGAGAGAGAGAGAGAGAGAGGAGTCAACAGACCCCATACTGGTGAAATGGAAGCAAGAGAACTGTGTTCCTAAGAACAGTTCTGTCTGCTCCCCTTGCATGGCAACTCCTGTGTTAACCAGAGGGCTGGCGCCGGCCCAGCCAGGAGAACCCAGACGGGTAGGGCAGCAGCTGCAGCGCTCGTCTTGTGATTTCCCCCAGCGCAGGCTTCGCCTCTTGGTTTCTCCTCGCCCCTGTGCTGACTGTGGGAAAATTCTGCGCGGAACAGGGTGGGCGTCGGCCCTGATGCGTCTCCCCCCACTCCCAGGACAGCAACAGGCAGAAGTCTGCGGTAGGCACAGCTCTGGGAAGTGCAGTGAGCAGCTGAGACCCACTCTGCACTTGTCTCAAACTCAGCTCTCCAGCCCAGGTCAGCGCCTGGGAGAACAGGGCAGGTGCGGGTGCTCTGCTCCAGCCTCAGCCGATGAGCCGCTTTCCTTGGTTTCTTCCCTTTGAGAAATTTTCTTCCCTGGGGCGGGGCAGGGCTGCTTGCGACTCCACACACGGCCGCTGCCCTGGCAGGAGAGTGCGCACCGGCCACACGCAGCCCTTTCTGATCGCCTGTCTTTCCCAGAAATAAGAGGTTACGGAGAAAACACAAATGGAATCTAAGTCTGGTAAGATTGCAGAACCTCAAAGTTTCGCTGGGTCAGGAACAGAGTAAAAATAGTCGGTCAGGATGAGTCCTGGCCAGGAAAATGGGCACAGTGGAGGACAGGAAAATGCCTTGTAAAATTTCACTTTTTCCAGCTTCCTGTTTGGTTTCACCATTTTTCTCTGAATCATTTGTTTCTCCCACAGCTCTTGGGAGGAGTGGTGACCCAGGGCATCACAGAGGGGGAACTTCTCAACGGGTCCAGGATAAGAGGCACAGTAAAAACAGACGCCCAGAGTGGGTGGTCAGCCTGCCGGGTCGCCAGCCATGTTCCCGTGAAGCAGGAACCCACCGCCGACACAGACACGGCCATGGAGCCTGCAGGGCAGACACCAGGGGCCACAAAGAGGAACAACCAAAGGTCACCCCTTCTACCGACGGCCCCACCTTCACGCTGCGGCATTCCCAGTGGCTCTGCCAGGAACCGGGTGGTTCTGGACACTTCTTGCTCATTTTCCGGGGGCTGATCCTGCCCTGTGCTGCCCAGCTTCCCCATTTGTCCATCTGGTCCTGTCATGTTCCTGGGTCACAGAGACAAAGCGGGCAGACGTGCAGAGCTGTTCATGTGTGTCGTGGTCTGAGGGTTCTGTGAGGCAGCCGTGGAGGTCCACTCCTGGGACAGTTAGGCCAGGTCCTCGCATATACGTCGGGGGACGCCCCCTCAGGCTGCCTGTGCACGGAGCTTGGTCTCTTTGTCTCCTTTCTAACAGGGAAGGAGGAGTGTGGAGTGGTGGCCAAGGTCAGAAGTTAGTTCTGGGATCCAGAAAGCCCAAGGCAGGGACCTCGGAGCCTCTCCTCCCACCTCACGAGGCGGGGCTCCCTCTTCTCCCGAGGGCCCCTCTCAGGCCTGCAGCTCTGCAAACGGCGCATCCCGGACGCGCCGCTGAGGGGCCTCTGGAGGTGCACGGGGGATGCCGGTGACGGGAAGCAAGCACGGATTCCGAGAAGGCTTCTGGTTTCCTAACTCCATCTGTCCCTGAGCTTTTGGAAACCCTGGGCACACAAGACCGAGTGAGGCTCTCTGTTTCACAAATTTCCTTGGGTATCTGCTGGCCTGTTGGGTGCCATCCCAAATGGCTGGCAGTGAGACTCGCTGGGGTGAGGCACCAGCCCTGCTCCAGCAAACATGGTCAGAGGGGAGGGACTGAGAGCTGAAGCAACGATCCGTGCCCATCTTTGAGTGAAACCTGTGTAGAGTCCCCCGAGCTACCCATTCTAGAGCACGCGCAACGACTTTCTTAGGAGAGGAGTGACGAGTGAGGTTTGTGTGGATGGGAAAAGAGGCACCCTAGGAGCTCGGAGGAGAGACTGCCTGAGCATCTGCCTCCCTCCCTGGCACACCTCAGGGGGAGACGACAGGGCACGGGCCTGAGCCCTCGCCAGGGGTGACTCTGGGAGCCCTCATCCAGCCGCTGAGCACGTCCGGGTGCTCACAGATGGTGACTGGGTCCTCATCAGAGCATGGGCCCCTGCACAGCTTTGCCCCAGTGTGGACCCCACAGCCGGTGTGTGCTGACCACAGGGACGTGTGCAGGACAGAGGGAGGGGACACCTGTACTGACCACAGGGACGTGTGCAGGTCAGAGGGAGGGGGCACCTATGCTGACCACAGGGACGCGTGCAGGACAGAGGGGAGGGGACACCTGTGATGACCACAGGGACGTGTGCAGGACAGAGGGGAGGGGATACCTGTGCTGACCACGGGGACGTGTGCAGGTCAGAGGGAGGGGGCACCTGTGCTGACCACAGGGATGTGTGCAGGATAGAGGGGAGAGGACACCTGTGCTGACCACAGGGATGAGTGCAGGACAGAGGGGAGGGGACACCTGTGCTGACCACAGGGATGTGTGCAGGACAGAGGGAGGGGACACCTGTGCTGACCACAGGGATGTGTGCAGGTCAGAGAGGAGAGGACGCCTTCACTGACCACAGGTTCATGTGCAGGACAGAGGGAGGGAGCACCTGTGCTGACCACAGGGACGCATGTAGTCAGAGAGGAGAGGATGCCTTCACTGACCACAGGAACGTGTGCAGGACAGAGGGGAGGGGACGCCTGTGCTGACCACAGGGACGTGTGAGATCACAGAGGATAGACACCCTCCATCTGTCACTGGGGGAGGAGTCGCAAAGCCGGCACTGTGGATCGTCTCTGCAGACTGGGCATTGTCACATGCAGGATGGACAGCAGCGACATGTGTAGCCCCGGTGACCTCAGACCTCAATAAGTCTTCACTTATCCTCTGATTTATGGAGAAGCCCTCGGCATCCTTGGGGTTGTCAATTCCCGCATCTCCCCCTCTCTGCAGCGTTCATGGCCTTGGATGGCTTTCGGCTTCGCGTGCGCCTGCTTCACTGAACATTGCAGTCCCTGGGTGAAGAGAGCAAGGCCAGCATCTTGTAGGCTTGGAGCCTGGCCCAGGGCCTGGCCCGAGAATCCAGGTGAGGGTGGATGATGAAGAAACGATGGAGAGAGCAAACACGCAGGACGGAAAGCTGGGAAGAAAGGGAGGAGGGGACTGGCAGGGACGAGCCGGAGAGAGGAAGGAAGGGCTTGGGAGCAGGTGCGATGTGCTCGGGGAGCAGGGGCCATGCCCCCAGGGCACACTGCAGCGCAGGTGTGTGCCACCTCCCAGGCCAAACCACCCACCCCACGGAGCCGCCGCATGGCCTCCCCCGCGGAGCTGGGGGTCTGTTTAGGGCCAAAGCTCCCCTGCGGAGGCTGCCCAGGCATCCTGCTCCCCGTGGGCCTGCCCTCTCTGGCACCAACACCCACCTCTGGCGAGTGCTCCCGCAGCAGCCAGGGACGCCGCTGCTCCCAGCCCTTTGCCCTTGCCAATGACACCGTGGGCATGAATGTGCTTGGCCAACGTGAGCCCCAGGCACCTGACCCTCTCTGTAGGCATCACAGACCTGCCCTGACATCCTGTACAAGCCGTGGAGCCCTTCCCCAGGAAAGTGTGTGTATGTGTTTGAGTGTGTGTGGACATGAGTGAGTGTATGTGAGTGTGTGTCTGAGTATGTGCCATCAGTGCACAGAATCAGATGCTGTCGGGGCAGTTTTTGGGGTTCTTGGCCCTGAGAGCTCTCCTCTGGCGCCCATAACCACATGGCCAGACTCAGACTCCAAAGTGCACAAATGGAGCCAGTGTGAGTCTCTGGGAAGAAAGGGGATTATGGGGGGAGATGCGGGAGGTGGGCGCCCTGCTCCCATCCTCTGGGCTCTCACACACCCTGCTCCAGTGCACACACATGCACACACACTCACAGACACACACACACACACATACTCGCACTCATGTACACACACACATACTCACACTCATGTCCACACATTCACACTCATGTCCACACACATTCACACTCATGTCCACACACATACACACACTCACACTCATGTACAGACACTCAGACACACATAATACATACTCACATACACTCACACTCACGTACACACACATACTCAGACACACACATGTTCACACTCCCACTCATGTACACACACACACTCAGGTCCACACACAGATGCACACACACTCTGGATGGATGTGCTAGAACGTGAAAGCCTCTGGGAAGTGAGTCGATGGGCCAGCGCCGGCCTCCTTGCTGCCCAGGGGTCAACAGCCGGGTGTGCTGGGGCCTCTCCCAGCAGTCCCTGGTCCCGCTTCAGCTGCCCTCCGCGGTTGGCTGACATCACTGCCCCAGGTGGGCTTCTTCCTGCCTGTCAGCTGCTCCCCTCTGCACCCCAGGACCACCTCAAGGGCACTGCGACTGCTTCCGCAGAAGCCAGCTCAGGCGGCAGCCATGAGAGACCGGAACACTCGGAGGGTGCTGAACCGGCTTTGGGAGAACCAGGTGGGGGCAGTGATTAAACTCACGAGCCGGCTCCTGAGAAGCGCGAACAGGAAACAGGCCAGGATGTGGCCATGCTCAGAACTTTCTGGGGAAGAGAGGGTGTTTGTTGTGAGTGCACCTCGGTGCACCTGGCGATGTGGTTCTGCTAGGAAATGAGGCGTCTCGGCGGTGGTGTGCAGACGTGGCATTCTTTCCATCAGCACCCAGCATGTTGAAGGAGTTGCAGCGTCCAGATGTCTGCCGCAGAGCTCGCTGGCCCGAGCACATGGGCAGCTCCTGCTGAGGACCCTCCTCTGCGTCAGCCTCAGGAGGTTACGGACGGGGAGAGCAGCCAAAGCAGCCCCCAGACTCCTGCCTGCAGCCCCACGGAAGCTCTTGAGTCAGGCTGTCCCTCAGTCCCACGGCAGGTGCTTCTCCAAGGCTGGGTGAACTGGTTAGATCTGCAGGGCTGGGCCACACCCACAGCCCCTGTAGCACAACTTCTTGGATGGCAGCCAGCAGCCTGCAGGTGACGGGACACGTGCTGCCTTGGGGAGTCAGAGAACCACTCCCTGTGGGCGAAGCCTCGGGGTTCAGAACTGGGGGGACGGGAGCCAAAGCCAGAGGGCAGCCAGTCACCCAGTCTGCCCATCCATCTGCATGTCGACACCCCACACCAGCCGGGCTCTCCCCCTGCCCTGGTGTCACCAACAGACACCGGCATCAGTGGTCAGGAGCCCCAGGAGGGCACGAGGAAAAGGCCGGGAAAGAAGCCGAAGCAGTCATCCGCCCAGGTCCACGTCAAAATGGACTGGACGCGACCTCTCAGCACTATCGACATCGCACACCAAGGCGGTGGACCTGCACTGACCGCATAGCACCCCAGGTGGCAGGTTCAGTTAGGGTTCTCTCATGGAGCTGGACACTCTAAGGGCTCGGGAGAACTCGTAATGACACGGTCCACCATTGTGTTCTCACTTAGAGTAGCTTCATGGACAGAAAATCCATGGGCTCTGCTGATCCCTCCCTCCGGCCTCTGGCAACCCCCGATGGGACTGTCTCCACAGCCTAATGCCATAGAGGGAGGGTCACACACATGGGACCTTTCAGATTGCTTAGTGAAATACTTTTAGGATTCATTCATGCGATTTCCTGGCTTGAAACCCGTTTCTCCTCACTGCTGAAGCTGATCGCTGACCGGCTGGACCCCAGTTGATTTATTCATTCACCCACGGAGAGCATCTTGGTTGTTCCCAAGCTTTGGGGATTATGAATCCAACTGCTGTCAACACCTGAGCACAGGTTCACACGAGGACGTAAGTTCTCAGCTTATCTGGGAAATTTCCAAGGCGTGTGATTGCTGAATCGTACGGTAAGAGTCTTGCGAAGCAGCCGTACGCTCCTCCATTCCCGCCAGCGGCCAGGCAGAGTGCACCCTTGCCAGCACTGGGTTCTCTGCGGTTGGATTTTTGTCCTTGTGGTAGGAAGGCAGAGGAATCTGGCACTGTGTGTCTTCTCGGTGAGACGCATGCACTTCCACGCTCTGCATCCTGCTGACAGGTTTCTGAGAGCAGACTATGGCTTTAGGAGCTACTGGGCTGCTTCGTCGTTGGCTTTCAGCTTGGATTGATTTGCTCCAAAACCAAAATTAAATCTGTATTTTATTTTATTTTTTAAAGATTTTTTATTTATTTATTTGACAGGTAGTGTTATAGACAGTGAGAGGGAGAGACAGAGAGAAAGGTCTTCCTTCCATTGGTTCACCCCCCAAATGGCTGCTACGGCCGGAGCTATGCCGATCCGAAGCCAGGAGCCAGGTGTTTCTTCCTGGTGTCCCACATGGGTGCAGGGCCCAAGCACTTGGGCCATCCTCCACTGCCCTCCCGGCCACAGCAGAGAGCTGGACTGGAAGAGGAGAAACCAGGACTAGAACCCAGCGCCCATATGGGATTCCAGCGCCGAAGGCGAAGGATTAGCCAAGTGAGCCATGGTGCCGGCCCTAAATTTGTATTTTATAAAACTAAAAAAAAAAAAAAAAAAAAAAAAAACAAATGAACGGGAGTGTTTAACTTGTCACTAATCACCTCATCGGCTACCACCCTCATAGCTAGCGATTGATATTAAATTGACCAATGTGTCATTTTTAGAATCATCCTGAATTCTCTTCTTAAAAAGATTGATTTTATTTCACTGAAAGGCAACAGAGGAGGAAGAGACCTCTATCTGCTGGTTCCCTCCCCAGATAGCCCCAGTGGCCAATTCTGGGCCAGGCCAAAGCCAGCAGGCAGGAGCTTCAACCAGGTTTCCTATGTGGGTGCAGGGGCCCAGACGCCTGGGCCATGTTCCACTGCCTTCCCAGGTCACAGCAGAGAGCTGGATCAGAAGCGGAGCAGTCGTAGCCCTGACACAGGCTGGTGTCTATTGCAGGTGGCGCCTTAACCCTTTGCATCACACCACCCCATCCTGAATCCTGAATGCTGAGACCAAGTTTCTTTCTCTGATTCTCCATGAAGAAGTAAAGGCTCCGCTTATAACTCTCTAATTTCTTGATTATAAGGGGACCCAAGCCGTTGGATCCAGATCCAGGGAACAAAATCACCTTTCAAAAGTATCACTTTCCGTGACTAGAACATGGTTTATCTTCCCAACACTGAGACTACAAATTTCTGTCACACTTTTAAGAAAACAAATAAAATCCACTTTCAATATTTTACACTAACGCTCCATTTTCACCAAACAGATTAACAGCATGCATTTTTAAACAAAAAATGAATACCAATAATTTAATCTGAAATCTCTGAAGGAAAGAAAATATATTTAAATAAACAGTCATGGATTATAAAGCAATCCAAAGTTCCTTTTATCAAAAAACCTGATTCCCTAAAAATACATTACAATTCCATTAAAATATGATGCCAGAAGCACAAACAACAAAAGACAGAACAGATACACTGAACTTCAAAATTAAAACCTTTGGCAACCAAGGACAATGTCAAGAGAACAAAAAGACAACACAAGGAGTGGGAGAAAATACTTGGAAACCATGTATCTGACACGATTCTGGACCCTAGATTACATAAATACTGCCATATAGTCAAGAGATATAAAGTATCCAGAATTTATAAAGAACACAACCAAAAACATCAATCATTTAAAAAGGGGCAAAGTCTTGATGAGATTCCCTCAAAGAAGGCGTTCAAACGGCCAGCAAGCACGTGAAAACACGCTCAGCGTCGCTAGTAACTAGGGAAATGCAAGCACAAACCACAACGAGATGTCACCTTGTAACCACTACGACGGCTATCACCAAAAAGTGGAAAATAGTGAGTGCTGGCAAGCAACTGGAGGAGTGGGAACACACCACATCGCTGGTGGGGGTTAGAGATAATGCAACTGCTGTGGGAAGTTGGGAAATCCCTCAATGGTTAAACATAGAATCATTATGGGAGCCAACAATCCACTCCTAGGTACACAGCAGGTTCCAAAACAGGTGTTCACACAAAAACTTGCTTGTAAATGTTTCTGACAGTCCTAGTCACCATAGCCAGAGGTAGAAAACACCTAATGCTCGTCACTAGATGAACGGATTTAAAAATATTCATGATGGGGTCGGTGCTGGGTGTAGCGGGCTAAGTCTCCACCTGCAGTGCAGGCTTCCCACATGGTCGCCAGTTCTACTCTCTGGCTGCTCCTCTTCCGATCCAGCTCTCTGCTATGGCCTGGGAAAGCAGTAGAAGGTGGCCCAAGTGCTTGGGCTCCTGCACCCACGTGGGAGACCCTGAAAAAGCTCCTGGCTCCTGGCTTCGGATGGGCCCGGCTCCGGCTGTTGCAGCCATTTGGGGAGTGAACCAGCAGATAGAAGACCTTTCTCTCTGTCTCTCCCTCTCTCTGTCTGTAGATCTACCTCTCAAATAAATAAATAAAATCTTTTAAAAAGCCATGATCCACCCATACAGGGGAATTGTTCAGCTATAAAAAGGAGTGAAACACTGGTACATGCAACAAGGTGGATGAGCCTCAAAACTCACCACGAAGGCAGAGAAGGCCACATAGTGTATGATTCCATGTGCATGAACGTCCAGACTAGACAATGCATGGATGGGAAGCACGGTAGTAATTTGCAGGGGCTTGGGGGTGGGGGATGAATACAGGGATGGTTCAGCAGGCATTGGGTTCTTGAGGGCTGATGGAGTTCTGGGAGCAGACCGGGCCAATGGCTACACTGCGAATGAAGTTAATGCCACTGAACTGTGCACTTGAGAACAATTATGATGGTGAATTTTATGTTATGTGTACTATACCATAAATGCCTCAAAGCATTATTTAAGACTTTTTTCACTGGTCAATTTTGTCTAGCAAACTGTGCTTCTGTTGCATAAAAGAACAATGTTTCTATGTGCTAAGTTTTTCCTCTGGTTAGGAGGCTTATTCTTGCTCATCTTCATTTCATGTTCTTAAGGAGTATTTAATTGAGTGCATTGTTTGAAACGTGTGCCACTCTTCATTTTTTTTTTCATTTTCCCCCATAATTCATCCTTGATGAGAGTGTGTTACACATTGGGGTTCTAGACAGGAGATGGATGTAGTATGAATGCTTTTGTAGAAGTATTTATGTCTGAATTGTGTTTAATATTTAAAAAAATCCCCATCTTTCACTTTCCTGGTGAAATTAATAATTAGGCTCTCAAAGTATGTGCATCCGACGCTCTGGAACTCAATTTCTTAGAGTTGAATTAATTTTCAAAACACTCCCCTTGCAGAATGAATCAATTCTTATACGATAGTTTCCAACGTAATTTTGACCCAACTTAGCTTCTTGTTAATGCTTCTTTTAATATTCTGTGAAACCGACTGACAATGTTTTTTAACTGCACATAGCTTTATTGATGATATTAAGTATCACTGGGATGGTCAAGGTCAGCTGTCATCTTGTCTGGGCTCTCAGATGCCCAGATAGGTGGTAAGTCCCGGCTTCCAGGTGTTTCCAGAAGGGATCAGTAGAGAAGAGCACCCTCACCAACAGGCTGCATGTCCTCCCACCTGTCAGGGGCCTCAAAGAACAAAGGCTCAAGAAGGGGGAAGCCTCCCCTGCCCCCTCCCCTCCCCTTGCTGACCGGGGGCATCCACCTTCTCCTGTTGTGGGATGGAGCTCTGGGTTGACGGTCTTGGAACTTGGACTAAACGACACAGACACCTTCTCTTGCCTCCCGCGGCAGTGAGCACGCCGTGGGACTTCTCAGCCCTGGTAGTCATGTGAGCCAATTCCCATAAGCAATCTCTCTCTGTAGATCTCTCCATATCCTATGAGTTCTGTTTCTCTATGACTCATACGATTACTAATACGTGGTAATGTAGTACAAGCTAGGGGTATAGAAAGTTATCATAAAGAAAGTACAAATCATTCAAGAACTTCAAATCCACAGATAATGTTAACGGTTTAGTGAAAGCCTTCTGATGTACACGAAATGCTGTAAAATGCTAAAGCTCTCTTACGGTTTGCATTTTCACTCAGCTATGCAAAGGTGATATCTTTACATCTCAGGAAATAGGCTCCTATCATGTACTTTGACAGCATTAAATATGCATTTACATGAATACATCAAATATTACCTCCCCTCTTGGCAAGTGTTTAGTTTTCTTTCAATTTTTATTTCTAAAAGCCTTATTCTGAACACATGTGTGTATCAATCTGTAACCATTATCTCTGCATGCATTCCTTGAAGCTACAGAGTTAACAGTGCCAGCCCTGCCACAATTTGCATATGAGTGCCGAATCCTCACTTCCCCCCAAACTCTCCAATGAGCCCCAGCAGGAGTCCAGTCTGCATTTCTTAATGACGAGTTTGGAGGTGTGATAAATAAAAAGTCATACCCCACAATTTATTTTGATTTTCAGTTTTTCAACCTCTAATAAAATTGTTTTTCTTGTATTCCATGATCTTATGTATTTGTTTTGTAAACTGCGTAATTAAATCCTCTGCCCATTGTTTACTGAATTTTTAAAATCAGTCCCGGCTGCTCTGCTTCTGATCCAACTCCCCGCTAATGCACTCCTGGGAAAGCCGCAGAAGATGGTCCAAGTACTTGGGTTCCTGCTCCAGCATGGAAGACCCGGGAAAAGCTCCTGGCTTCAGCCCAGCTCTGGTCATTGCGGCCATTTGGGGAGTGAACCAGCGGATGGGAGATATCTTTCTCTTTCTCTTTTTCTCTCTCTCACTGCCTCTCTGTAACCCTGCCTTTCAAATAAATAAATGTATCTTCTTAAAAACTAATTTGTAAGAGCTTTTGCTTATTGGAAAATATAACCCCCTTTCATGTTCACTCCAAATATTATCTCAAAATATCATTTGCCTGTAATAATGATCTTCTTTCATAAGACACTCCATCACAAATACCATCAAATAGACACAAAAATGGAGACGGTTATATAAGGAACCCCTGGCGTCCAGCTTCAGCTGTTGGCAAAGGCACTGCCCGGCCAGCCCGCATTGCAATGTGCAGTCAGGGTGCGGGGCAGGTGGCTGCGTGCGGTTCCCAGCCCTCCCACGCTGACGACTCAGCATCCCCTCGGCTGCCCGTGGCGCCCTCCTGGAGACTTTCCTACTCTTCAGGGAAAGTTCCGACTTTCACTTTCCATAGGTCCTTACAGTTTAGCCGTGTTTCTCAGATTCTCGCTGCTCCATTCGAGTGTCCCGCGGTTCTTCAGGGTCTTCTCCCAGGCAGCCGATGGTGGAAGGCTGTGGCTGTCACCCTGACACCACCGCCCCTCCTGGGTGGCAGCTCAGTGTTTCCAGCAAACACGACGGTCGGCTGAGGTCTCGGGCTCGTCCTGCTAATTTTCCATGCTGCAGGCATTTACATAGGCACTTGGGGAAGTTGTGGGTTTTCCCCAAAGCGCTTCCCACTTAGCACAGCTGCCCAGCTCACAGCGGCCCTCAGGATTTCCCCAGATCAGTAGGCTTATTTCAGCCCCATATCAACGCGTCTCCGTCGAGGCTCCCTGGGGCCGTGCAGCCAGCAATCGGGCCTTCGGCAGGTGTCTCTCCTCTTACTCAGAAGGACTTTCCCAGGAAAACCACAGCACCGTGAGGAACACGAAGGCTCTCATGCAGGCACTGCGAACCGGCCACGGGGCCTCTGGCTGCACCATGCAGCTGGGTGGGGAGTGCGTGGGACTCCTGTTTCCTGCTCACACAGCCCTGGTCCAGTGGCCCAGGGCCAGCCAAAGGAATGGGTCAGTGGAGGTTTCCAGGTGGTGCAGTTAGCGGGTGTGTGTGTGTGTGTGTGTGGGCGGTGGAGGGTGGGGAGGACAGAATAGGCCCCGAGTAGCGGTAGAATAGTTGGCCCCCGGTGCCTGGGGCTTTTGGACACATCCTGCCATAGATGGTAGAGAGGTAGGGTTGACCTGGAGAGGGGAGACCAAGAGCCAGCAAAGCTTCTTCTTCTAAGCTGTGCTCAGTCCCACGCCAGCCTCATGGACGCGTGTCACCAGGGCTAACATGTGTCATGGAATATCAGCTAGGAGCGTCCATAGAGATCAACCACTGCCCTCTTAGGCATGAAGAACCCAAAAGTCGGGCAACTGGACTGCACGACCTGCCCAAGGGTGGAGATAGTCACAGCAGAACAGGTCTCCTGACCTCCAGCTACCAGACCAAACCACCTGTGGCTAGGGAGGCTCTTCAGCTGCCAAAGTCCTCCCGAGCCCAGAAGGCCGGTCCAGCCCGCCAAAGGGGTGGGGATGGGTCATCGTGGTCAATTTCCAGGGACTGAAAACGTAGCTTGCTCCGGCTGGGGTCTCATCAGTCACAGTTCCGGAATCTCTCATCATGGACGTCAGGAAAATGGAATTAGACATGGCCCTGCTGGATGACCAGGGCCCAGCTAAACAAAGGGAGAGCACACAGGGCTCAGATGAAAAACTCACCCAAGGAGGACAGAGTCCTCCCCCTGGTGACCTCGGCAAGCCCAGGCAGAAAGCGGCAACCCCAGCGGCTCCTGACCTGCCTCTGCCTTGGAGCCAGTTGTCTTTTGTCTGTGGAGAGACAACAGGATGGGGTTTTAAGTGAAGAAATCAATAGTAAGTCACTCCCCAGGTTTCTGAGCTATGTCTCGTGTTTGACAATGCCGCACCCCCCGACTTGGCACTGCTTTCACTAATCCATATGCATATAAGGTGTACATTACCCCTGTGTCTACGAGATTCTCACTTAGCCAACGACATCTGTCTTTGAACTGTCACGAAATGCTAGAATGATTCTTTTTCTTTTGTGGTGTCAATTCCTCTTTCTGTCATTATTAACCTTGTTAAATACCCTTCCCTCCCCTCTGAAAGGCATGAACTGAGTGCTAAGTCTCAGACATACCCCCTTAACACATCAGATGGGGGAAGCACTTCTAGCTATCTACTTAATCAAACATCTACTTTCACTCCATCAACGGGGAGGAGGCCCTTTTGTACATTTAACAAATTCAAGCAATTTAGCAACTGGTTGAAAGTCTATGTAAAGCACTTCAACAGCATGGGGAATGAAGACACTGGTCTTCTGTCTAAGAATTGGTTAATGGAAGACATGAAGTCTCAAAACGCGCACAACAGTGGCTTCTTGCAGCGTGCCTAATGCACTGCTGGGAAAACCTTGAGAAGTTTCCCACCACGGGGGGAGGTGGGTTGACAGTCTTTGCCTTTGCTGTCAGCTCCACTGTGGGAGGCTCCTAAATTTATTATTCCGAGGAAATGATTCTAGTGAAAACCTATCCTGAAAGAAGCAGAGCGACAAGGAGTGTGGTTCTCCCGCCTTCGGGTGCTGTTGGTGCCCAGGCCGGGGGTGCAGCCAACGCCACGGGCAAGAACCAAGAGGCAGGCACTTGTCTACCCAACTCAGTCAAGGGGAGCAGCGCAAGAGAGCGGGCCCATGTGCCTTTCTACCCCAGTCCACTTTTCACACCTGGGCTAAAAGCAAAGCAAACTATTCTGAGAGCCAAGTAGAACCCCTCGGTGGGGCGGCCAAGGTCTCCACTGGCAGAAGACTCCATGCAATGCCATTTCTGTCAAGTAACCAAAGGGCTCGAGGCACCTATCCAAAGGTCACAGGTCAAGCCTTAGCTGGTGGTCAGCAAGAAGCAGCTGTGTTCCTTTAATTTTTACTATTTTACAAATGGCGCACACAATTGCATGTGCTTATGGGGTACCAAGTGATGCTTTGACACGTGTGAACAAGTATAGAGCAAAACTCACCAAGACTTGTCCCTTCTTTGTCGTGGAAACATTCAAAGTCCTTCCTTCTAGCTTCTCTGAGATATACAGCACATTATCATCACCTGCAGTCGCCCTGCTGTGCAACGGAACACTGGAAGTTATTTCTCCAGTCTCCCTATAACCCAGTTGTAAGTTCTACAACCTAGTACCCACCGACAACCTCTCCCCAGTCCTCCTTCCAACCCTCCCCTCCCCAACCCCTGGTAACCACTGTTAGACTCTCAGCTTCCATGGAATCAGCCCTCTGATTCCTGTCTTTCCTTAAAAAATAAATCTCCTCACTCAGAAGGGTCCATTTTCTCAGGTTCTCTCAAGTGCCAGGTCCGGCTTCCCCAGGCAGGAGACCGACGAGGGCGTTTTGCTGATCAGCTCAAAAGCCACACAAATATAAATCATCACACGGTGCACACACGGCTGCACAGCTGCCCGGGAGCTGGGAGCTCCAGGAACGGAGAGGAAATTCTCACTGGGAGAGCCGGGTCCAACCTTCGCTGGTGATTACGGAAGCACACTTCTGCAGCGAAGGGATGACTGCTAAGTGTACGATTATCGACCGCTGCACTTGGACTTGCTCGGAGAACTCCGCTACAGCAGGGCGTCCGGCTCAAACGCCATCAATCATGTGGAGCGGCTCTGAGTCTTACAGGCTTAATGGCATTGGAACCCAAAGGGCCAGATGAACAAAGGGCTCTCCTCGGGCTGCAGGAGCGTGAGGGGGATGGGCCCGAGTTGAGCTTTATCTGGGATAGATAACTCACCACCGAGGCAGTGTGACCAATTAGCGTGCGTCTGCGTGCTGCAGTGTGGCCAACAGGGCCAGATCTGTTGGTTCTACCCCATGTTAGCCACTTGCTTGTCATCTGTGGGCGGCACAGCCCGTGTCCCGGCTGCCTCACTGGGCAAGTTCTCCTGTCAACTGCAGATCACAACTTCCTTCCCGCTCCCAGCACGCAGGGCCGTTCAGTCCAGCCTGCTAGAAACACGCTCGTTGGCAGAAAAGGCTCGTGAGGCGCAATCAGAGAAAATAAAGGGATGCTGTGATGAGAAGCCAACCCTTCGGTTTAATTGCAAAACACTGTGTGAGCCAAAGAAAATTGTGAATTTGAGCTCTGAACTGGAAATAAAGTTGCCAGTTTCTGAAACGCGTATCACAGAAAATGAATTCTTTCTCTTCGTTAGAGAAACAGATCTGCAGGCACAAGAATATTATGAGCAAATAATACAGGGGATATGTTGCCACTGGGCTGTGTGCAGCTACAAAATACACGAGATCTTTAAATAATCTCTAAACCTCGATTTAAGAGAAACCCTGGGCTTGGCCTACTAAATTATGATCTGTGTCTTTCCTATGGACAGAAAGAAGCATCAGCTCACCTAGGATAATTTCCTGATACAACTAGAAAAGAACAGGAAAAGCTCGTGGTATGGAAATGGCCAAGGGGAGGACCGGCGCTGTGGCATAGCGGGTAAAGCCACTGCCCGTGACAGTGGCATACCATATAGGCACCGGCTGGAGTCTGGGCTGCTCCACTTCTGATCCAGCTCCCTGCTGATGTGCCTAGGAAAACATCAGGGGATGGCCCAAGTGCTTGGGCCTCTGCACCCACATGGGAGACTTGGATGAAGCTCCTGGCTCCTGGCTTTGGTCTGGCCCAGTCCGGGCTGTTGCTGTCATTTGGAGAGTGAACTAGTGCACAGAAGTGCTATCCCTCTGTCTGTTCCTCGTTCTCTAACTCTGCCTCTCAAATAAACAAATAGATCTTAAAAAGAAAAGAAATGCGGCACTTGGAAATTATTCTTCGTTCCTCCTTAGAAAGTAGCTTGACGGTGACCAGAAGAAGGCACACGGACGCACAGGGAGGACCAGGTCGTCCACAGACCCAAGGAGAGCGATTTGGAGCACCGGGTGCCCACAGCCCCAGCGCTCACAGACCCTGGGCTGGGGAAAGAGGGAGCCCTGGCGGGTGTGCGACGCTGGGACCGCAGCACGGTGGGGCAGGTGAGATGGAGACGCACGCGGCCAGCTCCTCACTGCGCTGCTGTCCAGTGTTTCTCCTGAGTCAGCAAAGTCAGAAAGCCCGACCACTCTCTGGTCACCGTTCCAGGCTCGAGGGACAAGACAGCTCCCCCAAAAAGGAAAACACCACCTCCGCATCTCAGCTTTCTTGGTGGAGACACGAAAGCAGCGTCCGAGAGCAGGATGGAGAGTCGGGAACGCTCTGCAGGAAGCCTGGCGGCCGTGCCGGGAGGCAGGCAGCGAGCGATGAACACCTTAGAGCAGGCTGGGGGCACTGAAGGGAGACCATTCTAGAAGAGAGAGCAGTACGTGCAAAGACACGGAGCTGGCCTGCAGTGTTTGAGGGCTAGCAAAGCCGGGCTCAGCGGCCGGAAACAGAGCAGCAGCCCTGGGCAGGGGTAGCCGGCCTCCAGGGGCTGGGGGCCCATGAGGAAGGAGCGAGAGTCGCGGTCCTCCCAGGAGTGATGCAAAGCAGTGCCCAATCCGATCCTCCCCTCGTCACGCCCTGACCTCTGTGGGGGGGGGGGGCCACCAAGAGGAGGTCACGGCCCTTTACAGAGGCTGCAGCGTGCTGGGAGGGACTTGCACTGTGCAGCCCTGTGTGGGCAGAGCCAACAGAACTGATCTGATGAACAGGACGGCAAGAAGAGTGGCACCACGCATGATGCCAAGGTTTCAGCCCCGGCTGGTGCCAGAGCTGTCAAATGAGGCCGAAGGGGCTACAGTCCTGCAGCTTCGAGGGGAGGGGTCCAGGGGACACGAGAACCTCCACAGGCCTATTCAACCTTCAGGGAGATGGAGCGGGGGTGCCAACGTACGCCAGCCTGGGTTCCAGAAGGCGGCCCGAAATGCAGATGCAGATCTTTGCAGAGGTCTGGACAGAGTTGCCGGGAAACAGATCCTGGGAGGCCCTCACGGGACTCACTGGAGGGGCAGGTCTGTCGAGGGCCTTCCCCAGGCAGCTCCAGTACCATGGGCGGGAGTCGGAGTGGGAGCCGCGAGCGACGCGGGCGAGAATCCAGGCAAGCGTGGGGTCCCGCGTGTCTGCCTCGGGAACGTTAGTGGGAGTTTCTGTCACGGTCCCTTACTGCCCTGGTGACCGGCTGCACCCACGGAGAGCTCCTCCTTTGCAGCTCTCCTCGGGGACCGAAACAGCGTCCTGGCAGCTCCCTCAGCCCAGCCCCAGCTGAGACCCTGGGGCACCCTTTGGGCGCTCCGTGTCCTGACTCTGCTGGACGGCTGCTCTAAACATCTTCCCGGAGGACAAGGTAGCAACATGGGTCCCCAGGGGGCCCCTCACTTCCCTGCTGACAGCAGATGTGGGATTCATGCATTCCCTCTCCGTGGACATGAGACCGGAGCCTCCATGCAGATCAGTGACTCACCAGGCGGGGCGGGGCGGGGCAGACACCAAGGCTTCCAGGACTCTCCTCCATGGAGCTCTGTGCCTCTGTGGCTGCCGTTGTCATCCAGATGACAAACCGCTACTGTTCCTGGCTTACAGGGCACCCTAGCAACGCACCACACAACTTCACCCAAGCAGTTTGACTCCGAGTCTATCACCCAGCCACGCCCGGTGGAGTGGCCCTCGCTGAGCCCCAGGTCCTCAGGAGGAGAGTGAGACAGCAGTCTCCACATTGTCAGGTGGAGAGGATGCTGGGGGCAGAGGGGGAGTCACTGCGCCGTTACTGTGAGGCTTTGGCTGATTCTCCCTTTGGGGAGAGATCTTCTCGTGAGCCCCCCACTCACCCTCCCTCCATCCCCTCTTCCCTCTGAGTGGTCTGGATGTGTTTTACATCCAAATGCCATTGTCAAGTTGTCCATGGACGTCTCCAGACTGTGAGCCCCTTGGAGGGGCGAGACTATGCATTCCTGTGGCAACCTGTATCTCAAACGCCACCTGTACGGTGCACGCCTGCCCAATAAACCAATGCCGGCCACCACCACAAGCTTGGCTCCAGAAATGGGGCAGCCACCCCCTTCCTGGCCGGCAAGATCGCTCTCTGTCTCTTAACTCTGAACTTGCCCTTTCTTTGTTTTCAGAGACGTTTCATCAGCAAGCTTTTGTGTAGATTTCCCTTCTCCAAATCACTGTCTGACACAGTTGATTCTCTCTCTAACCGAAGGATGCCCATAGACTAAATTCCGCCTTTGGGAATCCGAGTGCTTTTCTCTTACAAACAGCAAAGGGAATAAGGGGTAGAGTCATCAGGAAGCGGGTGTGGGAGCTGCAGCATGTTCTTGGTTCAAAGGTGCAGTGGTCAGCAGCAGGTGTGAATTTCTGTTTCAGAATCAGAAGACGGAGGTGCCAGGGCAGAGGCCGTGAGTGCACCCGCACTGGGGGCCCAGGCTCTGGCCAGCTCCCCTGGGGTTCTCCCCTGCGGCCGCTCTGTCACCTGCAGCAGAAGGCAGCAACAGGGCCCAAACAAGGAGGCAGACCAGAGGAAAGAGTCAGGAATGGAGCGGGGCTGGGGCGGGGAGTGCTGGATAGTTTGCAGAAACAGAGACCTGGAAGCTGAGAGAGCATGAAAACTGGGAGAAAGAAAGCTGACAGGCAAAGCCTTGCTGCGGGAGTTTCGCCAGCCTGGAGCTTCCTTCTCTGCTCACCCCCAGTTTCAGAGGGAACCCCATGTGTTCCCTTAGATCACACTGAAGAGGGACCATCAGAGTTTCTTTAAAATAAAGAAAGAAAGAAAGAAAGAAGCTTTTCCTGGTACTGAGACCTATCCTCACTGCTGCCCAGCCACTGCCCGACCACATGAATGCACATTTCAACTCTGTCTAAGGCATTTTTTTAATTGAAGAAAAATGCGCTTGTGGTACTGCTTTTGTGCTTTGTCTCGGTGAGTTTCACCTGATTCTATGACACCACTGTGGGGTCAGAACGCTCTGCAGACACTCACGTCTGGCAGGTGCAGGAACTTTCCCCAAAACTCACACAGTGAGTGAGGAAACCCTTAGCACAGTCCGTCACCTCTGCTGCCCTTGGACTTGAGAAAACTCACTCTTTCAGTAACTTCTCAGTCTCTGCTGGGACCTGTCCCACCGGCTTTGTCACGGTCCTGAGTGCCGATTCCACAGGTGGTCCTCATTCTTTTGACGGTAACACTCTCAAGAGAATAAATTAGCCATTATTGCCTGAATAAATTGAACTATTTAACACCTGGACATTGTGACCATGGCACTATATATCATTGATATCTAACCAAAATGACGATAGACATAAAGTGGAAAGTATCATGATGCCTCGGTTCCCCTAAATGTGTTTGCCCTCAGATTGGCCCCTCCTGTTGTCTCTAAGTCTTCAGCAGTTGATGCAAGCAGCCCCCTGAGGGTTCCAGGGCGTCTGGTCGCACACACCAGGATGCAGCCTGGCAATCCTCCAGCTCCCACCTGCCCCGGGGGCCAGTGAGCACCTGTGCCTGGCGCAAGCTTCCCATCCAGAGGGTGACGTCGAATAAACAGTGACTGGGCAAATGGCAAGATCTTCCTTTTAGGATCTGCTAAACCCACACACCATCACAAGAAGAGGCTGACATATCACCGCCGATTTATAGGTGATGGGGAAACAGCTTGGGAGGTCGAGGACCTCGGTCAGACCACCGAAGTGCCTGTGCCCTCGGGCTCTGCTCTGACGCCCCGGAGGACATGCTTTGGTGGCATGGAGGGATCCGGGTCCACTGGGGACAAGGCACTGGTTTACAGAGACTGCTGGGAGCTCAGGGTGCTGCTGCCTCTGCCTAGACAGCATTGTCCACAGCTCTAGGGGACCTGCTTCATGGCATCCTGGCCAGGATGCTTGAGGAGTCCCTGCACATCCCCTGGGGAGCCTGGTCACCGGGTGGAGGGAAGTACACGGAATTGCACCCAGGGGCTCTTTGCTGGCCCAGCCTCCTCCGGCAGCAGGAGTTCTGGATGTGTGCCCTGAGGGTCTGTCCTGCCCACGGAGAGGTTGGGGTTCGCTAGGTGGTCCAGGAAGGATTTGGGTACCAGCTCTTCGGGGCTCACGGTGGGCAGAGGGGACTTCTCCCAAGGCAGCAATGGGGTGCATGGGCCCGGCCATGGCAGCCCCCCAGGGGCCCTGGCTGCTTTCCGGGGAATTCAGGATCCAGGATCCGGCCTCTCCACGCTCCTGGCCTGGCCCTGCTCGTTCCAGCGAGGCCTGCCTGGTAGAATGCAAGGGGCCCCGCTGTCGGAGGCGCATCCCTGTCTGCACCCAGGAGCGCCGGGTCTCCTCGCGACCAGGGGGCTGTGGGGTGGCCCCCGCCCGCGGCCGCCCTGCCACACCCGCGAGCGCGCGCGGGCCGCGATGGAAGGCGCCATCCTCACTTCTGCCGCGAGCGGGTGGGAGGGAAGCCACGAGAGGTATTCCATTGGTTGTCTGGGAAAATCAGTAGCGCCTTCCCCTCGCTTGCGGAGGATCAACTTTTCCCACCCCTCGGGTGGGCACTGGGATCCTGGGGCCCGAGCTCGAACGCGGGAGCCAAGGGGACTCCCTTCCCAGGGCCATGAAGCTGGGAGGGCGGCAAGCGCTCCCACACGCGCGTGAAGTGCTTCACGGTGTCCTGAGTCCCTCCGGTCCCCTCGCGGGTCGAGGGCGCGGGTGCCCCGGGCCACCTGGCGGCCAGGGCGCAGGGGTAGTCGGCGGCGCATGTCCCCTCCTCCCGTCGGGTCCGCACGTGTCGCCGGCGCCGCGCCCCCCACGGCTTCCTCGCGGGTCCCGCAGCGCCGCGGCCGAACTGGGCTGCGGGGCCCGCGGGCAGAGCGCCCACCGCCGCATCCCGCGCTGGGCCGCGGTGCGATGCTGCGCTGGAATGAGGAAGCGCGGCGGCGAGGGGAGGGCCCGGACGCGCTGCGCGCGGGGGTGGCGGCGGCGCGCCGAGCGGGCCGGGCGCGGGCGAGCGGGCTGCAGCCGCCGGCGGCACCAGCAGGTACGGCCCGCACCCCGCGGCCCTGGGTCGGGGCTGGCTCGAGCCCCGCGCGGCAGCAAAGTTTGCGCGCGCGGCCCCATCAACCCCGGAGTTGCTGTCCCGACGGGCGCGCCACGGGCTGGGAGCCGGGGGCGGGGACGGGACGGCGCGCCCCTCTCCGCATCCCCCGAGCACCCCGCTCCGTGTCCCGGAACCGCGAGCCCCGTGGCGGTCGCGGCTTGAGCGCGGGGCGAGCGGAGCAGGACGCGGGCGGCGCGCGCAACCCCGAAGTTAGTGGAGCGCGGGGCGGGACGGCGAGCTCGCGGCTGGCGCAGGTGGCTGCGCGCGGGCGGCGGGCGCCAGGTGCTGGCCCGCGGGCGGCGCTGTGCGCGCGGGGCAGCCGGGCGGCCGAGTGCGCGGAGCCGGGCCGGAGCCGGCGGGGGCGGGGAGTGCGGCGGAGAAATGGGGAACCTTGCGAGTGAGCAACTTCAGGAAGTCGTTGTGAAAGGGCGCAGGGGAGAGCTCCGAGGGAGCCGGGCGCTCTGACAAGTGCCTGGGCGGCCGCGCCTGGTGCGTCTCGGCGGGCGGAGCGCAGGCGAGCCCGGGCGAGGCGGGCGAGGCGCGCTGGGCAGAGCGAGCCCCGGCCGGAGGATCAGGCTTGGCCCGCAAAGCGCGACGCTGAACTCCACGTGAGTTTTTCCGAGTTGGATTCCAGTCGGGGAACTTGGGGGTAATTGGCGGATTCAGAAAACAGAGTAGGAAGGAGAAAGAGCGGGCGGGCGGATCCGCGGTCCCAGGCGTGGCGCAAGTGCGGGGCACGCAGTGGTGTGGCCTGGGCGTATTTAAAGGTAAACGCCCGTTCGGAGCGGGTCCCCCGGAGTCAGCCGCGCTGAAGTAATTTGTAAAGGCTTTGCGTATTTTGGGGGTGCGCGCGTTTTGCTTACTCTGTAGCATTACACTGGTCCGAGCCCGGTTTCTGCGCACTGGGCATTGCTCCGGGGTTGGAAAGTTTGTGCCCTCGCCGACTGCGGCTGTGTTCCGCGGACGCCGGCGGCTGCACTCAAAGGGTTGCTGTCAGCTCGCCGGGCGAGGCTGCGATTCCTCGGGACTCTAGTGGGGCCGCCAGGGCTTTCAAACCCTGAGAATCGCATGCAGAGACCCCGTGGGTGGCCGGTGCGTGCGGTCTGCTCGGGCGCAGTGTGGCGGTGCAGCCTCCGCTGTCGCCGGCCGGCGAGGGCTGCAGCCCTCCGGTAGTGGGTTTCCGCGCCGTGCGCCCCGAGCTGCCCAGCGGCGCTTGCGGCTTTGAGACGCCTCGTCCTGGCTTCCAGAGCGAGGTGGTGCTGAAGAAGTAATTCCGTTAAAGCAGAGGAACCTGCGCAAATTGGAAATACTTCGTACGGGTTGTGTTTAAACTTGCGTGGAAATTCAAGCGCTTTTAAGGGGGCGTAGTGGCTGGGAGGCCGGAGAAGAGCCGCAGGGACGTGGCAGGGCTTCTCCGAGGTCTTTGTGTGACTGTGCAGCGAGGTTAGTGGACTGGCCCTTTACCCGGGACTCTGACAAGTGACGATTGAACAGTCTTTGTAGGACAAGGTGTGCAGGTTTTTTCGGCAGATTATTTAGGACGCGGCCTAAGATTTAAACAGAGACAAGTAAGAGTGCAGGGAAGACACACCTGCTTCCACTGCTGTGCCTTTGTGTGCCGAACATGGTAGAGAAATAGCGTGGACTCACACATGATTATAAACCACGAGTTCCATTTTAAAACTATACCATTCTGGTTTGAGAGAGTGTTTCTAATTTCAGAATTTGCCCCTGAACGTGTGTGCTCTTGCCTTTTTTTTTTTTTTTCATGGAAATACAGAAAGGTGGTTCCTGGTCCTGCAGATGACCAGACGTTGTGGGTGAAGCAGTTGTGTTTTCTTCCCCTCTTGTTCCATGGTGCTAGGTGAAGGTGCGGGTTCGAGACTCTGCGGTGCTTGTGTGTTTAAGTTGTCCATGTTTTAGTTCCAATGCTGAGTCTTGGAAAACTGCAGCTTCGCCAAAATTCAGGGGCTGCATGGCAATGGCAGCCACCGTGCTGGCCTCACAGGGACCCCCTGCCCCCAGGGGCCTCAGATCCCAGGGTCTCAAAGGAAAAGCAGACGGCGACGCCCCTCGCAGCTGTTTCTGTGTTAGAAATGAAAATTGCGGTGAAGGCCTCGGCCAGCTCTCAGCACTGCCGAGCCGCAGGGCAGGGCTTCCTCCTGACCCGACCCGAGGCTTAGAGGTTGAAGAAGGTGGCTCCTTGGTGAGGGGCCTTTTTCCCCTTACTTTAGATTTGTGTGTTTTGGGTTCGATGAATGTGGTAGCACATTGTCAATATACATGTGAAAACTGAGATTTTGAAGGAGTGCTAGACCTGTGTAGAGTGGGTGCTCCGTGTGTCCCTGATCAGGATTCTGGGTGTACTGGTAGCTGGCAGAGGTAAGGAAAGGCCGTGTGCACATTCACACACACACACAGCACGGGGCGGGAGACGCATGGGCAGTGTCAGTGAGCTTTATCGTCAGGCAGGCCTGAGTGGTAAAACCCCTTCCTGTTTCATTGTTTTACAGTTTTACTGAAATAAATGGATTTTTAATGGTGACGTTAGGCATAAATGGCGTCAGTGTTTTGAGTGTCTGCAGAGTTTTGTGTGTCCCTGTAACTACGGGGAGCCCAGAGTTGGTCGGGCACGGCAGCGCTGCGTGGCGGCGTCTCCCCCTGGGAGTCAGGAAGTGACAGCACTGGGAAATAAGCGCCGGCTCTTGTGTTGGGCGGGAGATAGGTGTTAGTGGACGCAGCTCAGAGAAAGCCAGCCCGGAGCCCCTCGGTTCCCTGGCCGCGGGCCCTGGCTGGCCGCTGCTTTCTAAGGGTGACGGGCGTGGCGGGGCCTCGTGGCTCCTGCCTCTGGCTCACTGTGGACTCGGCTCCTGCATTCAGGTCGGCAGGGCCTCAGAGCAGTCTCATCCCACACATGGGAGCTGTACGAGCAACAAGTGACCCGGCTTGGAGCTGCGGAGGGAGAAAGCTGAGTGTGACTTTTGCTCCAGAGGCGCAGGCGGCTTTGGAAGGGGTCATGGGATCCTGTGTCTTGGGGTCAGCGCTGCACACTCGGTGTCCACAGGAGGCACGTGGGAGTCCTGAGGCTCCGCCAAGCACTGAGGGCGCCCAGATCCCAGCCCCGGCGACAGCAACACCACTGTTGAGGCAGAGGCACCCACTGCTCGCTCGCACGGCTGACCTGTGTGGCCAGTGGCTTCAGTGCGTTTCTGTGGAGTGTAGCAGGTGGCTGCATGCTCAGGCTGCCTCGTCCAGGTCCTAGGCTGTGTGAGAGCACTTCTAGAAGCTCGTGGAAGCTGGGATTGGAAGATAAGCTTATTCTGGTGCAAAAATTTTTGGGAAATTCAAGCATCGTTTTTGCATGGAACTCATTTCCCAACTTTTTGGAGATCCCTTATGTGTAGGAATTCAGAATTGTTTTTACCCGAACAAATCCAGCTTTTCAGTGTGCTCCCTGCAGCCTCTGCGGAGCACCCTTGCATGTCCCGGCCCCTCCGTGTTCAGCGCCGTCACTTAGTCACTTAGGCGTGTTCGCCTGATGGCGTGTTCTACCCGTCTCATGTTGTTCTGAAAGCACCTGTGAGTGTGGTCAAGCAGTCAGGGCAGTGCTGCCCATCACAAGTGAGACGTGGCTGCCGGCGAAGGCAGGTCTGCAGGAGGTGCAGGGGCCGGGCCCTGGGGTGGGCGTCCCTGGCAGCTCCCCTGGGGGTCCGCTGAGAGCAGGCCTGGCCGTTCCTCTGCGCTTCCCTGCCCTGGCCCGTGTGGATAGGAGGTGCCTCTGCCACCACCTGGGGAGAAACCGCGGCTGCTGGTCACGGATGGGGGCCCGCTTGCCCGCCAGGTCGCAGGCCTGGGGTCTCTCCCTTCCCAAGGCCATGGCTGCCTGTGGGGAACTCACAATTCCTGTTGACTGAACCAGCACCCTTTTCCGCCCCTAGCCTCACACAACAGACGTCCCAATAATTTCTGAACTGGGTCTGGTTGGGACAGGAAGCGCGGGCTCCCTTCCTGTGTGCGTTTTCCTGCGAGAAGAGCAGCTGCCCGCGGGTTTGCATATTTGGCGGAGGTCCCACCTTCCCCTGCGCCCAGCAGAAAGCGAAGCCAGCAGTGGGACCTGGCCGAGGAGGGCGCGGGAGCGGCTGCACCCAGGTCCTCTGTCCCTCCCTGTGGCTGCGAGGCAAGGGCAGCGCCCGGCGGCCTGGAGGAGGCCGGAGCGTGTGGGTGAGTGCCCCCCGGTCCCTGCCACGCTGGCGTGTGGGACGGCCCCCGGCCGGCTGTCTGGGGTGATGGAGAGCCTCGTTATGCCCCGTCTGCCTGCTCGGCTGTCACTGTGCCCCGTGCTCCACCTCCTGGGCGCTCATGGCACCCCGTGCCGCCTAATGAATGGCTTAAATGGGCCCTAATTAGCGCAGAGGTGCTCTCTTCGTTTTTCTCTCGTTCAAGTGTGCAGACTCCTTTTTCCCTGGCAAGCAGCTCACTGCTAATATAAATCTGACTCCCTTCGCGCCATGTCCGCCCCAGAAGTCAGCAGTAATGGGTAGATGGGAGGTCTGCGGCCAGCGTGGTGGTGTTGGAAGGCGGAAGCCAGCACTGCCCTGTCTGCCTGCTCCTCTGTCTTCCTCTCTCTGCTCCCTCCCTGCCCTCTGTCGTCTGAACTTGCGGGGTTTGTGCTCTGACTGCTCGGCGAGCAGGGAACAACATCAAATGTTTGTGAGTGGTTCCCACGTACGGCAGTGCGTTTTCTGTGCTATTTTGGAGCTTGCGGGCTGGAAGCTACACCGTGAGGCATTCTCTGAGAGTCTGAAAAGCACGCTTGCGTTTGGATTGCAGTCGTTTGCTAAAGCCAGGAGTGGCACCGTGTGTGTGTGCTTGCCGGCTTTTAGTATCTTTTTGTTCTTACATCAGATTCTCACTGTCAAACGTGGAGAACATTGAATTCTACAAAAGGCACCTCCCTACACCTCATGGGGAAAATGGTTCGTTTTGCGTGTTTCATGAACTCGAGGGTGACCTGCACATTCCTCCTGTGCGTTTAGTGGAAAGAGAGCCAGAGGCCCCCTCGTGCCAGCCACACTCTTCTCTGGAGGGCCCTGTCCACTTTGTGCTGAGTCCTGTGTGGGCGCAGGTGAGAGCGTGCTGCTGCATTCCGGACGCCGCTGCAGTCCGTGGGCGCCAGCCGCCAGTCATCTCGGGGCGTCGGCGATCAGGCAGTCAGTGGCACTGAACAAGGGTTTGGAAATTGCCAGAACTTCTCCATGACCCGGGTGTCCCCGTTCCTTTGAGGTTGTCTATATCTGCCTGCATAGAGCAGACAAGGCTTTAATAACAGTTAACCTGCTAAAAACAAAAACAAAAACAAACAAACAAAAAAAACCACGCTTAAAGCAAAACACCGAAAATGCAAAAAACCCTGGCAGGAGTGTTTGAAATGCGTTTCCCTGTCTTCTGTGCTCTGGTAGACGTGAGCGTTGTCTGCCTGAATCCAGATAAAGACGCGCACAAATGAGGAAGCTGGCAGGTTCTGTGAGGTCTTTCTGAGGGCCCTTTCCCTGGGGTCTGCACGGGGCTGCGCAGGCTGAGAGAGGAGGGTTCCAGGGTTGGGGTACAGTCCCCGCCGGGCCAGATCTTCACTTTCCACAGGGACCTTGTTAGCTGACCTGTGGCTTGGGCGCCAGCAGCCCCATGGTGCTTCCAGCTTTGGCTAAGAGGACCTGGCGCTGCACTCTGACGGGATCATGTGGAACTTCCTTGCTAGGGTGATCCAACTCCCGCTGCACACAGTCCGGTGATGCTGTTTCCTGTCGTGCCTTCTCTGGGGCCCTAAGTTCCCGTTACCTAGTGACTGGCACGTGGAGCTGTCCCTTGACCCCTCGGAGACGGGGCTGGTTTCGGCTCCAGTCTTGAAGGTGGGGCGAGCGGGTGAATTTCCAAAGCACCAAGGCCACCAGGAGAACAAGCTTCTATGCAGGAACCTGATTTCTGTGCCACAGTCCATGTCCTCCGAGCAGAGCTCCAAAGTGTTTTACAACGGCCTTGGAGACCGCATCTCGTCTCTGTTGGCCATGGCCGATCAGTTCATGGTTGATGTAAAGAGAGCTGAGCTCAGAATTCAGTGATCCCGGAAGCCACGTGGCCTGCCCTGACTCGGACAGGACAGTCGGGGTGTCTGTGTGTCTTCCTCTTCTTGGGGGCCAAGGCCAAGTGTCTCTGGCTGCAGCCGTTGGCTGGCCCAGAGCAGCCTGTGGCGCTGCCGGGAGTGGGTGGGCAGTGGTGCACCCAGGCGGCGTTTGGCCTGGAATACATGTTGTCTCTGTGTGTGCCCAGAGGTCGGCGGTGGAGACCGCAGGAAGCGAAGGGTTTATGTGTACCCAGGAAATGAACTTCAGTGAGCAAATCAACAAGAATTCCTCAGTTCTTTTAAAAGAGAGACGTGTGTGAGTTCATAAACCGTGGGATATTTATGTGGAGATCTGTGAAATTTTACTTCTTTGGGTCTAAGTAGAACGCAGTTCTTGCCAGATAAACTTGCAGAAGCCCTTCTGTGGGTGGAGGTCGAATGGCCTTGTAGTGACAGGTGAGCTTCTGGAGATGCTGTCGGTGTGCGAGTGGATTTTTCTAGCGTGTACACGTGTGACTTTGAGTTTAAAAATGTCCACATGGAGCTAGCGACGGTGCTGACTTCCCTACCAAGAAGGCGCGATGACACCACATTGCCTTGCTGGGTAAAATCGTGAAAAACAGAGATAATAGAGATGGTGTCCCCTGAACCTCTGTGTCTCACAACACCAGATCCCGCGTATCAGTGTTGGGGGGGGGGTCCGTGTCATCTATTGGGGGACGGTTTAAAGATCAGTGTTTAAAGGCTGAGGTCTCGGTTCCTGGCCATGCATGAAGGTCCCCCAGAATCGGTGAGAGGGAAGAAGAAAACAATTCTAAACTTAGATTTCTTTTTTTTCTTAAGTGATGAAGTGTGAAAAGCCATTTATAATTGAGGAAGCTATTTAGGAAGTGGCCGATGCTGCTGGCCAGAGTGAGAAGAGCGCGCGTCGCTGCCAGGAGCCCGCGGGAGCATCTGGGACACCGGCCGCTGCTGCCGTGGGCCACCCCGTCCTCCTGGCGGGGTGGAGACCCCACGACGCGCCTGTGCCCGCAGCACAGGAGGGAGCCGCTTGGGGTCCAGCCCTGGGCCTCTTGCCATGGCAGATGGGAGCCCCGAGGACGGGCCCAGCTGCACTTTCTCGGTTCTGGAGGGAACTCTGCAGCCCCCTTGCGCCTCGCTCGGAGACAGGGGCCTCGGCCGTGGCATCTGCAGTCCTCTCGTGGTCTTCAGCACCATGGTTTTCTCTGTTTTTTAAAGAGGTTTCCTCAGTTCCCTTTGACCCTTCCTCTTTTGCATATCAGTTCCTGCCCATAGGAAAAAAAATGCAAGGACAGAATTGCACATCTGAGCTCATTTGCTCTCTGAAGGTTCACGGCAGAACAAACCGCGGAGTTTTCTGTGGCTGGGCTGGATGTGGGGGAGGGCGGCGTGAAAGCCAAATTAGATTCCTGCTTTCCTGTTTAAATCTTGTTTTTCATTGTTATTTGCACCAGCAAGGCTCTGTGGAATAATCATGAAAACGTGTAGATTGGCAGCTAATTTTTGAAAAATGAAAAGAATCAGCAACGAAATAAGAGTGCCCAGAAGTTTTTATGCTCTCCCAACCTGTTTTGTCAAATTGTTACGAAAACCTATAAGGTCTCTTTGACTAGATACAAAGCCTTTGCCTGTCGCCTCGGGTCTCCCTCGGACTGCTTCCTTTTTTGAAGACACAGTGTAATTCACAGTGATATGATAGATTTGCAAACAGAAAGCCTACCAGCCTGGAGATGAAAGGGCTTGTCTCTGGGCAGGGATAATGTGTTTTATTAAAGAGATCTGTGACCCAACACATTTTAAAGAGCGTAGGCTTGGCCCGTGCTCCCCAGATCCTTCCAAATAAGCACCACTGGGTAGCTGAGGACGTAAACCCAGTGTCACTGTGGTGCAGCTTTGCCTGTTAGGGAGGGAACAGGCCACAGCACACACTGGACAGAGGGCCCAGCACTGTGTCACAGGAGCACTGGGATGAGGTTGGCCTCCATGGCACCTGCTTGTTGTCTCGTAACATCTAAGCGGCATCCAGTCCTTGTCCGTCCCTCATTTGGAACCTGTGACCACCACACTCGTCTGTAAGGTTCCCAAGGGTAGCGCAGTGGAGAGAAAGAGGCATCAGTGGGTTGTGGCTTCACGTCTCAGCTCTGTCGCTGGCCGTGACCTTGGATAGGTTACGTCTGTCTCAGCCTTGGCGTTCTTACCTGTAACATGCGAGTGATGCTGTGGATCCCTTGGGGTTAACTCTGGGAGTTACAGGTGCACATTTAGCAAATGGACACTGGATGCCCACTCAGCGTGGAACCCTGTGCCAGACACTGGGATAAAGCAGCAGATGGGACACACGAGGTTCATGGTCGTGGGAGACGTAACAGTATGTCTCTCAAATTCCATGCTTAGTAGGGCACTTAGATGAAGCTGGCCAGTGCCCATGTCCTTCCTTTCCTAACTTTCCAAGGGCTGCACAAGGCACTCAGGATGCGTTAGGAAACAGGACTGGCCAGGATCATCTTTGTAGGATCAGGGCAAGGGACAGGCGCTTGCCTAGAAAGCAAAGATCATGCGAGGCTGGGCCTCCTCACCTGGATGTGCACCTGGCCAGGGCTGCTGGATGCTTCTCCCCAGGAGCGAGCCAGCCCCCCACCCTCCCACGTTTGCAGAGTGCAAAGGGGAAGGCAGGGAGCAGGGGTGGCTTCAGGCGGGGCCCATCCGTCCTCAGAGCCCCCCATAGGTCCCACACAGGCTGTCGGCCACGCTCCCCTGCGCCCCAGGGCCCCAGTGCTGTCTTCCCAGCCTCATGCCTGCTCCCACTTGTGCCTCTCTAAGGTGGTGATGTGCTGAGGGCTTCCAGCTGCAGCCCTGCAGCAGGTCCTGTTTGTTCCTGTTTGATGCGGGTGGGGAGGGGGAGTAGAGGAAGAGACAGAGGTGGGGGGGGGCAGGAGAGGAGAGACAGAGACTGAGTGAGGGAAGGAGAGAGGGAGACAGAGATGGGAGGAGAGAGACTTAGGGAGACTTTAGACTGCCCGGGAAGCAGTGCAGAGAGGGTGGAGGAAGGGTGGATGTGGCCTGGAGCCCCTCCCTGCTCTCCTGGAGGGTCAGCGACGGGCAGCCGCTGTCACGCTGGCCTGCACTTATCTCTGCATCTGTTTCCCCTTGTGCAAGACTCAGAACTGCTTCTCTCAGGCACAGTGAGCGCATTCATGTGCTGAGGCTGCACAGGTGAGCTTGCTGACAGACATGAGTCTGCCCTCTGCTTGTTCGGCTCTCGCCTGCAAAGCCACGGTGCCGGGAATGGCTCCGCCAGGGGTCTCCGTTCACAGATCCACCCTTCTGGCTTTTGTTTGGCTGAAAGTGACCCCAGAACACAGGAGTTCGCTGGTGTGTTGAACTTTCTGTCGAAGATGAGCTCCTTCTCAGCTGAGACGGAACTTAAATTCCATTTTCTACCTGGTGCCCTGCATTGCTTTCCTGTGGGAGAAAGGCGCTTAGTAGGTGCGTTCCAGGACAAAGATGGACCCAGCCCGCCAGTGCTGGCTAACAGGGCTTGGACAGGAAGCGCCAGCTGTCCTGGGTGAGCGAGGCTCGGGATCAGGCCGCTTCCCCCGCCCTTAGTCCCGGCACTTGGGATTCCTCTGATCCTGACCTGAAAGCAAAGTCACTTTCACAACAGAGTCATGGTGTTTTCATCCCAAGGGGTGTGCCTTTGGGGTCTGGGGAAGTCTTGGGGCAGCTTCTCAAGTCACCCCCTGATGCTAGACAAGGCGCAGGCCACAGAATCCACAGGCCCCAAGGTAGATAAAAACGTGAGGCTTTTACTGAGAAATGGGTTATTTCAAAACAGCTGTGCCGGCTGACATGCGCCAAGCCAGGATCCTTCTGCGCGTCCCCCCACCCCCACCCCACCCCAAGCCGCTCATTGGTCACAAGCCCATGAGGGGCCCGGATGTCCCAGAAGACATGGCTGAAGGTGTGTGTGAGGATGGACGCGAGGTGCCTCGCACGAGGGGCCTCCTGCTGCTATCCTGGGCCCACAATCCTGCTGAGCCAGGCCGGCCCAGACGAGGGCTCTCTCTGGCCTCCGTGTCTTCTCCTGGTTCTCGGCCTTCCAGACGCCGCCCAGGGCAGGGCTGGACCCTGCGGGTCCTGGTGTGTAGTGCATTCTCCCGTCTCACCACCACATGTGCAGAGGGACCTGAGCTGATTAGTTCTCGCGTAAAAGGCAGCCTCGAGGGGTACCCAGTGCTCTGCCCGAGGGGTGGGGTTCTCTATGGGGTCTTGCTGGGGGCTCAGCTGCCTCAGGAAACCCTGTGTGTCCTGTTCTGTTCTGATGGAGCTGACCTGAGTGCACTACAGGAAGGTATGGGTTAAGCAACCCGCCTGAGTGGTGTGTGCCCATTACAGTGCGATGACAGTATGCGTACTTGTGAAAGGGAAGCTCTGTGTAGTATTACGTGGGAAATATTCTCAGCAGTACGTTTGGAATATATGACTATTTAGCACTCTGTTTTTGTCAGAAGCACACAGAGGAGGAAAAAGCCCTCAGTGGTGGGAATTCTGGGCAGTTTCTTTCTTCAAGAATCTGTAAAACACATCACGTGGGTAGCAGGAAGCGTGAAGTCAGATGAGCATCCCGCGTGGGAGAGGCTGTCCCCACAGCACGGGAGCTGGGTGCACTTTCGCGGTCAGCTCTGGGCGTCTGGGCTGTGCTGTGGCCGTGCAGTGCCAGCCTTGGCTCTCTCTGCGAGTGCACAGCCTGGGGAGGATTCTGCTCCCCTGCGTCTCGCGTCTGTGTCGTTGTTGTCTGACACTTCCCAAAGAGCCATCGCTTTCTGCCGTGGTTACAGCCGACTTGTCCCGCCGGTTTGGGGCCGTGCTTGTGCTGCCTGGTGCTTGCCCCGGGAGGGCATGTCTGCCCCCTGTGTCCTGGGGACCCCCACCCTGGGACTGAGTGCGTGTGGGCCGCGGGGCCTTTTGCTGGTCTGTGGCTCCCAGCCCTGGCTCAGCGGTGCCTTTCCAGAAACAGAGGGAGGCAGCTGCCCGTCCAGTGCGGCCTTCACGTTGTCCGTGCTGCAGGAGAAGCCGTGCCTTCTGTGCGTGGCCTCCCAGAGTTCAGAGTGTGCGCGGCCGGACAGCCTGCAGCGTGGTCGGAGGTGTGAGGGCCCCAGATGGTCCGTGGGTTCCGGTTCTCTGCTCGCAGCAGACTCAAACCCAGAGGCGGCCCCTAGGGAAAGGGACCAGGTTCCGTGTGCTGGTGGCGAGGGGAGGGCTCCGCTGAGTGGCGGCTCGCAGAGCGGCAGGGAGAGGTTTCTGTCCATGAAACTGCCGGGGTCGTGTGCCGCGGGTGCCAGGGGCTTCCGAGCTGCAGCCAAACACAGCACGCCCGTGATGTGTACGCCAGCGCGGCCGGGGTCCCTCCCTCGCGTGTGCTGTGACTTGCAGTGCCACCAGCCGACAGCATCTTCCCCAGCTGATTGCTTGAGGAGCTGGCCGTCTGTCAGCAGGGCGGCCGCGCTGGGCCCTCTCCCGGGCTCCGTGGGCCGCCCAAGCTCCGCACGTGAGGTGCCGAGAAGGCTGGGTCGAGGCCTGAGAAGGAGCGAGGGGCCAGGGACAAAGACAGAGGCGCGGCGCGGCCCGTCTGCCAGGCACAGGTGTATTCATTATTGATGGAGGTGGTGCGGCGGCTGCTCGGTTATGCAGGCCTGCCTGGGTAAATGAGACATTCTTCAGCAAATTGCTTCGTTTTTTGATTGCTGATTGTACGCGTGTCACCAAGCTGACTCAAGGTTCATCGATGCATGCTCAGTAAATTAGAAAGAACATAACTATGGATCAGCCAAGAGAATGAATTCTGTGCCTACAATGACCCAGGGCCATTTAATTTTCTGCTTAATTTTGTTGCAGTCAGTTTGCATTTTGGGTTATTATGCAGTAGGAAATTAACAATAAATAACAAATTTGGTCCTCCTGTGCTTGTAATGATATTTTTATAAATCTTTGTAATGCTGTTTTTAAAAGGATCAGGGTCTGTGCCTGGCTGATACTCCTGCGAGTGTGCGAGGAGGAAAACGCATTATTCTTGCCGGGTAACCTTGTTGTTAGATAGCGCAGGGTTCTCTCTCTCTTTTTCCCTCTCTCATATCTTACGAGTATTTTTGCTTCCTCTCTTTCTCAGATAACCTGAGGACAATGGACGCCGATGAGGGTCAGGACCTGTCGCAAGTTTCAGGTGAGAGCTAGAGAGATACCTGCGTGGAGGCAGAGCCCGCAGTACCGGCCTTGCTTGGCCCCTTGGGGTGGGGAGGAGACCAGCATGGAGTCCACATGGGTGCTTGCTGGAGCTCCTGGAGTTTTACCCCAGCCTAGAACTGGACAGGAAAGCGTCCAAGATGAAACTAGTTCTGCTGTCAAATCTGCAAGTGCCTTGGAAGGAAGTAAATAGCAGTTCCACTCTTGGGGATGAAAACAGACTGATTGGTGCTCCTTAGAGCCTAGCTACACGCCGTGGATGGTGTTTACCCGCTGGGTGGGAGGAGAGGGGAGGAGAAAGCAGCTTGGGCGGCGTGGTGGTGGCACAGTTCGGAGTCTTGAGGATTTGTCCAGGGGAGAAGCACCTGAGTGCTCCCTGCGCCACACTGGGCATCGCCATCACTAGACCAGCCCTCCTCGTCTTGGGGGGCCATGACACGAGATGTTGGGGTGGAGCCCTGGCTCCCGCCAGTGCTGGGGCCGGGCCACAGCCAGGCAGGCGAGCCTACACGCTTCCTCTCTGCTCCGGTTCAGGCTGTCAGCAGTGGCCACGGCTCTGGGGCCTCCAGCATCGCATGTGGGAACTTCCCAGGTGCGAGGCTGGTCCCGGAAGGCTGGCCTCTGTGCGAGAATGGTCGCCAGTGCTGAGCCAGTGCCTCGTGCTTCCGTGAGTTCATTGAATTCTGCGTTTTGGTCCAAGTCCATGAGGGCGACTGGGACCTGCCTGGTGGTGCCGCCTTGCCTGGCGGCCGGGTCCCCAGGTCCTCCCAGTGGGATGGACCCGCCCATGCCACAGAGACTTCCTCCTCTGCTCCTCCCTTCCTTTGAAAGCCCTGAGTGCAAACCGTGCCCGGGTGAAGAACAAGCCCTGCAGGCGGCATTCGGGCTTCCCGCCCGAGGTGCCCCATGTGCCTGCGTCTCCTGTTGCCTTGCAGCGTGCCACTGCTGCTGTGAGACCGAGGGAGGTCCGTGCCCGCGTTCAAGGCTCCTGAAACGGGAGGATGTGACCCCACCCCTAGGAGAGAGTCCCTACCAGCCATGGAGAGCAAAGAAGTGACGAAGGCGTGTTTGCAAAGTGTGAGCCAAGTTGCACACATGTGCACAGAGACACACGTGCACACACTGTCTCTGTGCTTGCACTGTGAGTTGAGGAAAATTCTGGAAGGATGCTAAGAATCTGGACTTCCCTGAGAGGATGCCTGCGGCCAGCAAGGCGGCGAGTTAGGAATCTTGCCTCTCCTCCACCTTGCAGAGGTATTTGGACTGATATTCTTAAAAAAAATATTTATTATTTATTTGAAAGAGTTACACAGAGAGAAAGAGAGGCAGAGAGAGAGAGAGAGAGAGAGGTCTTCCATCCACTGGTTCACTCCCCAGTTGGCCACAACGGCGGGAGCTGCGCTGATTCAAAGCCAGGAGCCAGGAGCTTCTTCCGGGTCTCCCACGCGGGTGCAGGGGCCCAAGCACTTGGACCGTCTTCTGCTGCTTCCCCAGGCCACAGCAGAGAGCTGGATCAGAAGTGGAGCAGCCGGGACTTGAGCCGGTGCCCATGGGACACTGGCAACGCAGGCTGTGGCCTTACCCGCTAAGCCACAGCGCCGGCCCCTGGACTGATTATTCTGAAGCACATACTTTGTTTTTTTTTTGTTTTTTTTCTGCAGATACACAACAACAAAGAGCAAGTTAAATTTTCGTTCTCTGTGGCTTCACATGTGGCATCCCTGGCCTCTGGCCAGGAGCACCAGATGTGGTGTGTGCTGGCTGCTGGGCGTCGGCGAGCCTGCGCCCTGCCTTTGCCCACTGCAGCTCTGCAGTTCATGGACATGGGTGTGATGTGAAAACCACACATGGATTTCTTTTTTTCTTTTGTATTTTTTTTGCAAAAAGTAAACTTATGTTTTAACTCCATTTCTCCAAATTGGTTTTGAAATACCATTGTTTGACCAGAGTTGTCGAAGGTGTCAGAAAACCAGGATATTAAAAAACTCCAAAGGCAGAAGACCCTGTCATGGTTTCTGCTCTCCTTCTTTTCATCCTTGCTTTCACCTGGGCAGCTTCTGCCTGGGCGTTTTGCATCAAACACTCAAGGAGAATGTAGCCGGCCAGGTCCACACTGGGCTGGGTCTACACTGTGGTGGCCCAAGTGAAAGTTCGCCCAAACCCTGTAAGGAACAAGGGTCCCTGCTCTGAGCTCACCTCTTGGTGACAAAACTCACGAAAGCCTCACTGCCTGGGAGGTTTTGTTGTCCTTGACATTATGCTAAATACTGCATTTGTTCTGGGCTCAGGCTGGTGAAAGGAGAGGGTAGCTGGTGGGGTGGGGGTGGAGATGCAAGACTTTCTGAGAAAGAAAACTCTTTGTTTGCAAAGCTTTGGCCTGACACTTAGTGCAGATACCCTAGAGGAGGCCTGGCTGTTTCTCCGTGGGGGCACTGCTGTCCTCAGTTAAAGCCCTGGGACCTAAGCAGTGAACGGAGCCGGATGAGTTGCATCCCATTCAGCAAAGATTTTAAGGATACTGGTCCCATGTCTTGGAATTCAGTGCTGCTTCTCCAACTAAAACCAGCTTCAGATTTCTCATTTCCAGAGTTGGGGGAAGTGGCAGGTAACCGTGCTATAAAGATGTGCATTTGGTCAAACAGGAGTTGACACTCTTGATAAGAAATCCCAGGAATGTCAGTCATCATCCTCTTTTCTCATAAAATGCCGAATGTTAGCACTTCCACAGGGCTCAACCTCACAGATGTGAAACGCTTGAGAAACAGACATGCTCACTCTCTGCCTTTCTCCAAACCGCTGGGTTCTTCATTCCTCAGGGACGAGTCCCACTTGTGGACTGTGCCTAGTGTACCGTGTCTTGCATACAGTCGGTGCTTAATAAGTGCTTACTGGCTCGAATCCGCAGGAGTTGGGAAAATGTTATGGGTAGACATGCAGGGGAGTACGAGCACTGCGTGCCTCGGGGGAACATCCCACAGATCCTCTGGGTAGAGTTGTTTCTATCTCTGCCGTTCTGTTGTCAAGTTCTCCCAAAATGCTTGATAGACAGGTGCAGTCCGTCGTGGTTTGGAGCCAGCCTGTGGGAGACGGGCACCCATCCCTGCCCATGCCTGTGGGGCCCAGGACAAGCGCTTCCTGCGGTGGCGTCGTCTGCAGCAGCAGAGGCCCTGGCTGAACACCGCCCCTGTCTGGCGGATGCTGTGTTCATGCTGTGTCTGGGGGCTGTGGCCTGGCGTGGCTGCTTGGGGAGAGGAGGTGCAGTGGAGGGGATGCCCTAGCAAGTCCCAGTGAGCCCAGCGATGGGTGCCCCCCAACATTTCCTTCCTTCCCGCTTACGGGCCCCTGCAGAAGGTGCACTTCCCGCCTCCGTATGCAGGGAGCTAAGCGGCTGACTCACCGGAAGTCCTCTGGGGGCTGAGTCCCATTGAGGCCTGGATCCCCACTGTTCCATGAAGTGAAGGGCCCTATCGTGAGCTTTCATTTTCCTCGGGAAGTGCGTCCCTTTGGGTGCTCATGTAGCACCGTGTAAAATAAAAAACCCGGGTGCTTGGGAGCAGAGGAAGCGCAGCACTGTCCTGGTGAGGGACAGTCTGCTGTCTGCTTGCAGTGGATAAGTAATTATGCAGGTTCTCATCTAAGTTGCCCAAAAATCTCCTGGTGGGCAATGCATCATTTGGAAACGTAGGCAATTAGTAAACCGAACATGAATTGATATATTTGTAATGTAGCCAGAAGCTTCTTCCGTTTTTCAAAGTGAAATTTTAGTATGTCTTCCAAATGATTCCCTCTAAACACTTGTTGTCCTGCTGTCTCTGTCTCTGGTGTTCACGTGCATTGTCCGCGGCCCTGGGGAAGATGTGGGAACGCCGTGCTTTCTGGCATGGTGCAGCGCACCGAGTGACACCACACGCTTGCTCTGTGTGAGAATCCACACGCCTCATGCTTGCTTTGTCTTCACCCCAGCCCTGCGGGCCGGACCTTGGTCTTGTGGTGTGGTCTCCTCTCACGTGTGCAGTCCTGCAGCGACCAGTTTTCCACTTGGTCACCCCAGAGCCGCGTCCCACATCAACAGATCCACCCACAGTGTGTTACTATTGGGGTGCTTCGGCTCTGTTTACTACGTTATTTTTTCGTCTTTTTTTCCATTTTGCATTTTCAGTGATTAGATGGACTAACATGTTGAAACCTCAACTGTGAAAATAATTGATGGGAGGTTTTCCACCTGTGAGCTCCAGCAGGGAACGGCTGAGAGATCGGGACAGCCGCTTGCCCGTGAATGAGGTCTGAGCATCCACTCACACTTTAGGCTTTTAGGCAAATCAGACGCCGGCTTCGAAGCCGTTGCTGAATTAAGGGCAGGCGGGGTGGATTGAGCCAAGCGCTTGGCGTCCTCTGAGTAGACCTGACTCTGCTGCTCTGGTTCTGCCTGCTAGGAATTCATCCAGATACACCGAGACCGATGTTTTAGTCTCCTTCTCCCCATGGAGTCCCCTCTGCATGCAGCGTCCTTATTGATCCACCTGACCCATGGTATTTGAGAATGCTGAGCCCCACTGTTTCCATTATTCCCTTTCCCACCCCTTAGAGACAGAGGTAGAAGTGCAGAGAGCGAGGCTGGGGACAGAGGAAGGCTGGCGTTTAGTTCAGTGCGGGACCCCAGGTTGCACGTGGGTCCCATGACGCTTGTCTGTCATCATGAACACCTCAGGAATTTGTGGTTGACCTTGTTCCCTGATAGATCAGGTGCATTTTTCATAACAAGCAGTCCAGAACTGTTGCTGCATTTTGGCATGAACTGAGCACAAAGGGCAGTGTTCCTTCGTCAGCTGTCCCAGTCCCCACAACCCCTCTTGCTCCAGTGTGCACGGTGTCCACAGGGGCTGGGCACCATCATAAGCCCATGCAACCCGCAAGAGCTGCATGCCACTGACCTTGCATCTCATCGGGGGGTGGGGGGACTATGGAAACAGTAGGGATCGGGATTCTAGGTGCTGTGGGCTGACTGAGCAGCAGGGACTCTGTGCAGAGAAGGGAGATGAGCACACCTGTGCACCTGCACGGAGCACTCCCAGGTGAGCACGGGGGTGGCCAAGATAGGAAAACAAGTCAAGACAGCTGGGTTTCTCATGCTCCCCTCACCCGTGGAAGGGACAGCTGGTTGATCCCAGACACAGGCGCACACCCCATGGGCCAGGTACACCTGAATCCCTGGAGGGCCCTATGGTCATCCCCATGGAGGTGCCTCCGAGGCTCCTGGAGAGGGCGGATGGCCTGGGGGCCTCACCGTCCAGCCTCCCCGCACTGCAGTGGCCCGCTGGACGAAGGAGATCTGTTTCATGTGGTTTTCTCTGTGACAGCTTATCTTGTTACTCTTACCAGAATGAAAAATAAAAACAGATTTCTCTGGCATCCTGAAAGTCTGAGGACCTCTGTCCTGGGCTGTCCCCTTACACAAACACAGGTCGGCAAACACTTCAGAGACCTGCTTCCACTCAGAGTTTCTCCTCATTTCCTCTTTTTTTTTTTTTTTTTTCAATTTTTATTTATTTGTTTGAAAGGCAGAGACAGAGGCAGACAGAGAAACCGTCCATCTGTTGGTTTACTTTCCAAAGGCCTCCAACAGCCAGGGCTGGGCCAGACCAAGCTTGGAGCCAAAGAGCTCAGTCCTGGTCTCCCGTGTGGGTAGCAGGGACCCAAGTACTTGAGCTGTTGCCTGCAGCCTCCCAGGGTGTGCATGGGTGAAACCTGGATTTGGATCCAGGCCCTGCAGCACGGGACACGCATGTCCCAAGCGGTATCTTAACCACCGTGCCAGACTCCCGGCTGCCCCATCTCTGAAGGAAGGGAAAGCGTGAGATCATCCGCTTTGGAGAAGTGAGAGCAGCCCCGGCTGGATGCACAGGTCCAGGGCTTTCACAGTGCAGAGCGCCTGCCATCACGTTCTCTCGGGCCCTTTGTTTTCCTCGGGAAGTTCTTAAGCTCTGCCCATCTTTAACTATTCATCTGCGTTGGCTGCCCAGATATGCCCAATAATGCTGTTTCTGAAAACATGCCAGCCGCGGTCATGAGGCTCGGCGGGATGTTAAACGGTGATGTCTGTTCCCTAGACAACATGCCGCTGCTCTCCCAGCATAGCCCGTGCCTCTGCAGTTCTATTTTCAACATTCCCGTAAAAGTGGCTGCGCTTACTGGGGATGATTTCACAGGTCTAGCCAGTCCTCTGAAGTGTTGGCCTGGATCTTGGGGGAGGGGCTGTCAACCCACTGTGGAAATTGGACACCACACCCAGCCATGTTTTCCGGGTCATTTTCCTTAGATCTGTCACCTGCACACCCCTCAGAAGCCTGGGTTTGTCCCTGTAGAGCTGACGTGGCCCGTGGAGCCAAGCTGCAGGCTGAGCAGCGACATAAGCCTTCCTCGAGGGTCTCCAGAGGGCCTGGGCCCTGCAGGCAGCTCCAGTGGGCTCCCGGCATCCTCTGAGGTCCTCACCAGCTGGGTCTCGCAGTGGCTTGCATCCCGCAGCGCCGGCTCACGTAGCCCAGGGAGGGTGGGAGCTACAGGAGTCGCAGCTTCCACAGAGAAAGGGGGCGTTTCCTACCAGTCCAGCTCCCCACTCTTGGGTGCACCAGATGGGGAGATTACCCATCACTAGGGGCTCCGCCAAACTCAGTCCCATCCCTGGTGAAAGGTGACGATGGGACCAGCGCGTGGCCAGCACACCAGCATCCCACACTGGAGTGCTGGCCTGAGTCCCGGCTGCTCCACTTCCAATCCAGCTCCCTGCTCATGCACCTGGGGAACTCAGAGGAAGGCGGCCTGCGCACTTGAGCCCCTGCCACCCACGTGGGAGACCTCGATGGAGTTCCTGGCAACTGGCTTTGGCCTGGTCCAAACCTGGCTGTTGTGGTCATTTGGGGAGTGAACCAGCAAACAGAAGAGTTCTGTCTGACTTTGTCACTCTGCCTTTCAAATAAATAAATAAAATCTTGAAAAAGAAGGGTGCCACCCTGGAAACCCCTGTGTCGTTGGGTACGTCCTACTTTGTGAGCGAGAGGCGACTTTCCTACTTCCGTGGGTTTTGCTTCGCGGTTGCGAAGGGAAGGCGTCGTTCAGCACACTTCCCTGGCCTGTTTGGGGGCAGCCATTTTCCCGATGGGCACAGGGCCCCTTCCCTCCCTGCTCCCCACCAAGTTTAGTCAAATGAGGCAGCTGGCAAAGCAACGCTGGCTTTGAGAAGGAAGTGAACAGACTAAACGTGTGTAGCTCCACTCAAGGCGCCCAGGCCTTCGACAGGGGTGGGTGGATGGGATCAGCCCCAGGGGAGCCTTGGCGAAGGCAAAGAACTTGGAAATGAAATCATCTGGAGATTTGTTCAGTGGCGAGCACGCGGGAGATGTGCACAGCGTGCCTGCTAGGGTGTTCATCATGGTGATGTTTACTAATGAAAACTGAAACATAGGTCCAAAAATAGGGAAAGGATATAAATAATCGTAGGGTACTCATGACATAGAATTGTGGACAAGCCACAGGCATGGAAATGTGTTCATGAGCACGTCTAAAACTAGTGCATTTTGGTGCCGGTGCTGTGGTGTAGCAGGCACAGTTGCCGCCTGCCACATCAGCCTCCTATATGGGCACCGGTTCAAGTCCCAGCTGCTCCACTTCTGATGCAGCTCCCTGCTAACGTGCCTGGGAAAGCAGCTGAGGATGCTTAGGCCCTAAGCGGATCCTTGGGCCCCAGCACCCATGTGGGGGACCCGGAAGAAGCTTCTGGCTCCTGGTTCCTGGCCTCACACCAACTCAGCTCCAGCCATTGTGACCATTTGGGGAATGAACCAGCAGAGGGAGGATCTCTTACTCTCTGTCCCCACCCCCACTTCTCTGTAAACTCTGCCTTTCAAATAAATGAGTAAATCTTAAAAAACTAATGCATTTTGAAGAATCACCCTAGTTTTCTTTTTTATTACTAAATCATACAATTTATACAGAATACAGTGTGATAACTTGATACATGTATTCAGTGTGTGATGAGTTAGCACTTCCATTTCCTTCAATATTTTAAGATTGTTATCTGTAATGTATGTGTACACAACCAGACACCATAATTTCATTTACTTCTTAGTTTGTCTCTATGAGAGACATAGATAGAGATCTCCTCTGCATTTACTCCCCAAAGGCCCAAAACAGCAGGGGCTGAGCCTTGCTGAGCCAGGAGCTGGGAACCCAGTCCAGTCTCCCACGCGGGTGTCAGGGACTCAAGCTCTTCAGCCGTCATCACCTGCTGTCTCCTGGGTATGCATCAGCAGGAGGCTGGAGGTGAGGCAGGGCTGGGCTCCATCCCGGCCCCTCAGCGGGAGACGTCAGCATCCCAGCCACTGCCCCAAACGCCCGTCCCGCCCGTCCTCCACAATTCCAGGAGATCCCGGGCGATGGTGGTGGTTCGCTCTGCACGTCTGTGTTCCCTCAGGATTGCTCTGAGGGGGGTAGGGACAGGGCCCACGTTCTTGTGTAGGAGCAGAAGTGGGTGAGAGTGCCAGCGGAGGCAAGACCTCAGCAGAGTCACCGTCGTTTTTGCTGCCCCCTCAAGGAGCCACGCTGAACCCCAGGTGAGCCCCACACTCAGCTGCCTCCTTATGTCCTCAGGGAAGGAGAGCCCCCCAGGGAGCGACGCTCCGGAGGACGGCGATGAGCCCATGCCCGTCCCTGAAGACCTGTCCACCACATCCGGAGGCCAGCAGAGCGCCAAGAGCGAGCGAGGCGTGGGTGAGTCAGGCCACGCGGGCGCCCTCCCGCAGGCTGCCCACACCCTGTTCCTGGGGAAACGTCATCTCTTTGTGCCCATCCCAGCAAGTGGCTGGCTGACAGGAGTCATTTCATCCAGCACTGTGCCCTGGGACACGCAGTGCAGGGGGCAGCGTGTGTGAAGCCGGAGGGCCGCCCACACGCCCAGGGCTGTGGCGGAGCAGGGAGAGCCTGCCGCGGGGCACGCCTCCCCCTGGGGCCCCCTCTGTGCTCAGCGCCCCTGCGGGAGTGTCAACGCTGAAATGCATGTGCCCCTTGTGTTGCGCAGTGGGGCTGCTTGTGTTCAGAGCCCTGGGCCACAGGAGCTGCAGCGGGGCCGTGGATGGCACCCCTCTGATCTCTGGTCGTAGACTGGTGAATGGGGTTGTAAGTGTTAAAACAATCTGGGCCATCTAAGTTGGTGAGCATGTGCACAACTCCTCCATGAAGAGGTGGGTGCTGAGCCACTGCAGTCTCTCCAGTAGTTCACTTGCCAGGCCACAGTGTGCGGTCAGAAAACTTCACCTGCCCACTTTCTTGTAAGAACGCGGAGGCCCAGGGAAGCTCAGAGAATCAGCCGTGGGGCTGCAGAGTCAGAATCGAACTCGGTCTCTGTCCCAGGCACTAGTTTCCCTGTGCCGTGCCACGTGCCCGTGAGCTGCAAGCCGGTGGTCCTTGGGCTATCGAGCTCCTTTATTTAAATCAAGAGAAGACTGCGGCAGAGAGCCATGCACAGAGGTCAGGAAGGATGTGTAGGTGAGAGGAGTACAGGAGGTCAGGGCAGGTGGCTCCCCGTGGCCTGGCCCGAGGGCGCGTGTGCGTGGCTCCTGGGCTCAGGAACGCCTCCTTGGCCATCCGCCCACAGGGCGTCCTGGAGCAGTTCCTGAGGTGTCACGCGTCTCGGAAACCAGGTTGATGGGGATCCAGTGGTTCGTTTTTAAAACAACAAAATAGCTGTGCAGTTAGTTGCACAAATGTAGACGTGGCTGAAGCTGTGAGCGCAGGTGAGTCAGGAAAGCGGGCTTACGCACAGGCCCTTTTGCCCGTTAGCGAACGCTTCCGTGTGTGGGAGGAGTGAATCGCCCTTCAGGGGCGTCGCTCTGGTTCGCACAGAGGTGGCCAGCATCGCTTCAGGGACACAGACGACCATCTTCCACAGGGCAGGTGACAGGTCTTCCCTCCACTGTGAGGAGTCCTTTCCAGGCATGTCCGCACAAATTAGAAAGTCAGTTAAGTCAGCACGTTAAGCCTGAGACAGTGTATACACGAGAGAAAAAGTGTGCAAAGTGGCCTGTGGACAGCAGCTGAGGGGGTGCCCCACGTTGCCCCCATACTTGGTCCTCACAGCACCCAGTGTGATGAGCTTTGCTCACCCCCCCCCAGGTAACAGGTGTACCTAACAGGTACACACAGACTCAACTCAGTAGGGGCTCAGGGACTCGGGGCCCAGAGAAGCAATCCATCAACCATGCAAGTGCAGAGGGAGCCCAGATAGGCTCGGGCACACTGGGGTGATGGAGGTGGCTGCCACTGAAGTCCCGGCAGCCACTGCAGAGAGCTGAGAATCCGCTGGTTCCTGGAGAGTGAGAGCAACACGTGGTCCCTGGGCATGGGAAACCAAGGCATTACGGCTGGTGCTCCTGGAATGCCCATGCGCTGCTTCCCTGTGACCTTTGACCTGTGCTGGTCTCCCTGGGCTGGGGCGGGCATCCCTGGGGTCCCTGCTGCCTCGTGACATGCCTGTAGCGCATTCTTCCTATCGGAGTTTGGAAAACTCACATTTCAGAATCGTGAAGTTGGAAAGCCCTGGGAAGCCCTCAGAACTAGGTCTGTCTGTGGCACTGACATCACCCTGAGGGTGGGCAGGAAGAGCCATGTGAGGGGCCCTGGGATGCTGCTGGGTGCATGGGGGCTCGCGGGGGCCCTGGCAGCAGGGAGCAGCCCCTCGCCCAGGAGAGCAGAGTGCACAGACGCCGGTGACCAAGCGAGCCGTCACAGGGGAGGAAGTGTGGGCCGGGGCCCGAGGAGCCAGCTGTAGGCGGAGACGCAGGGAAGAAGCTCACAGCAGCCGTGCCGGGCCTGTGCCCTGTGCCCTGGAAGGAAATCAGGTGGCACTGGCGTGTGGTCACAGGTGGCTTACTGAGGCGGTCTGAGCCGGTTGAATACTGGAGCGTTGGGGGAGCATGGGGGGAGCGCACAGTCAGGCAGCACTGTGACAGTGTGACACATGGGAGCAGCGCATAGTCAGATCTCTGTGCCGTGGGTTCCATGTCCAAGATTTAGCCAGCGCTGGATCTGAAGTCTGATAGGAAACTGACCTGCACGTGGACAGACCTCGTCCTTGTCCCCGGGAACACAGCAGCTGCATCCTACTGGGTGGTGGAAGCGATCCAGCGGCTGTTCAGGCACGGGCACAGCGTGTGTGGGTTCTGAGCAAGCACCACACCACTCGGCGTCAGGGACTTGGCAGGGGCCAGTTTCTGGGGATGCTGGGGGCCGGCGGGGACAGGCAGGGTCGCTCCTAGGTTAGAGGGCGTCCACTGGAGGCCGTGCTCCAGGTCAGGACAGAGCAAAGCAGCGCAGAGTGCAGGAAAGGAGGGGAAGCCTCCCGAGCCAGAGGCAGGCAGGAAGAGGAAGTGGGGTTGTTGAAATGTAGGCCGCAGCGCGGGGCGGAGTGGGTGTGGCGCAGGCCCCTTCTCCCCTTACTTGTGCTTCTGAGCAAACACCGGTCCCGGAGCGGCTCCCAGGGCCAGGGGGGCTAGCACAGACCTCAGCAGGGACAACCCAGCGGCCAAGGGCAGGAGAGGGGCGCGGCTTGTACAGGAGATCCGTGGGGGGGTCCCTGAGCAGGGGAGAGGGACCTGCTGAGGCTTCAGCTGGGAGGGAGAAGGGGGGGAGAGAGGGGAGGGAGGGAGAGAAAGAGGGGGGACAGAGAGAAAGAGGAGGGGGGAGAAAAAGAGAGGGGGGAGAGAGCGAGAGGAGAAAAGAGAGAGGGGGGAGGGGGAGGGGGAGAGGGGAGAGAAGGGGGAAGAGAAAGAGAGGGAGGAGATAAAGAGGGAGAGAGAGAGGGGAGTGGGGAGAGAGGAGAGAGAGAGAATGGAAAATAGATCACCTGGCGGCACGGGGCTGGAAGAGGATTTCCTTAATTAGGAGTTGATCCTGGAGGCAGGCCGCCCGCTGCAGCAGGTTAAGCCACCGCCTGAGAGTGTTCACTTCCCAGTGCCTGGGATGGAATCCCGCCCTGCATCTGGTGCACCTTCCCGCTCCTGTGCCTGGGAGGCAGCAGGTGATGGCCCAGTGCCTGGGTAACTGCCACCCACTGGGAGACCTGGGTGGAGTGGCTGGCGCTCGCCTGGCCGGGTCTTTGCTGTGGTGGGCGTTTGGGGAGTGAACCCATGGATGGAAGATAACTCTTCCCCAACCCCGACTCTGTCACTCTGCCTGTCAAATAAATAAATACACGGAAACCTAAAACCCAGCCTAGAATACACAAATCGAAGATAGAGCCAGGAAAAGGGAGGGGTGCAGGAGCAGGTGGAGGGAGAGGGTGGGGTGGGTGCTGTGGCACCTGTCTAGACCCCGCGCGGAGCCGGCAGGGCCAGGGCCTCGTTCAGGCGTGGACCAGCCGGAGCCCGGACCAGACCGTGCTCAGAAGCGGATGGGTGGGAAACGGTGGAAAGCCCCCTGGCTGGGGTGGGGGTTTCATGGGCTGACGTCATTCCCAGAACAGAGGAGCACCGTGTTCCCGCCACGCGTGGAGGGAGGGCGCGCGGCGGCCAGGAGGGCTGGCGTCCTCTTTCAGTCCGCTTGTTGCGGAGGACTCGTGTGGGAGTGCAGCAGACGCACGTGACCGGGGACAGCAGAGGGCCCTCGGCTCCCTGACTTGGTCGTGTGACGCCGCCGAGAGCTGGGGTGCCCCCGGCAGCCACCTGGAGGTCCCCGCTGCAGGACGTCAGTGGTCGCACACCTGCAGGGGGTGGGGGGTAGGAAAGTGGATCAAAGCTGACCGGGGGTCTTCAGAAACCCTCTCATCTAGGCATTGAACGGACGCACGGACCAGAGCGTTCTAGTGTGGTTTTCTCCCTGGAATGAACACGGCCACCCCACAGGGGAGACTGGGAGTCGGAGCGTGGAGTGGCGCACATGGGAGGGGTGGGGCGGGGCAGGGCATGGAGCTGCGTGCGTGGGGCGGGGCGGGGCGTGGGGCCATGCAGAAGGGGCAGAGCCAGGGTTTTCGGTGCAGGGCCTGAGGAGGACCAGGCCTGGGTGGGGCGGGGCGCTGGCCTGGTGAGGCGGGCTGAGACCAGGGTGTGCGTGTGGGCATGGGCCCCGCGCACCCCTGCACCGGAGGGTGCTCCTTGGGCGGCGCTCCCAGTGTGCGGGGGCCGGGGTGGGGGTGATGGCTCAGCTTCAGGACGGAGGCCCGCAGGCGTCCAGGGCACTAGGCTGGCACGGGGACTGTGGCAGAGAATGTCCAGAGAGGAGCAGAAATCAGCTTTTCTCGGGCTCATTCGCCTGACGCCAGAATTCTTTTCCTGAGCCTGAGGCTCAGGGCGGCAAAGGGTGCCGTCACCAGAGTCACGTGTGTGTTAGGGCAGTCACACGTGTGTCAGGGGTCACGTGTGAGGGCAGTCACGTGTGCGTCAGGGGCCGTGTGTGAGGGCAGTCACGTGTGCATCAGGGGGTCACGTGTGAGGGCAGTCACATGTGTTAGAGGTCACGTGTGAGAGCAGTCACGTGTGTGCCAGGGGTCACATGTGAGAGCAGTCACATGTGTTAGGGGTCACGTGTGAGTGCGGTCACATGTGTTAGGGGTCACGTGTGAAGGCAGTCACGTGTGTGTTAGGGCGATCAGGTGCGCTCACAGGGTGTCCTTTGAAGCCACACCCAGACCTTGTGGAGCGGTGGGCGAATGACTGTACAGTTCTCCCTGGCTTGGGAGCCTGCCGCTGGAACAGCAAGAGCGGGAGCGGCCTGGACTCTCCAGACACGCGGGCGTGGGCCCGAGTATGGTCAGAGCCAAGGAGGTCGCTGTCACCTGTGAACGTGCGCCAGGCCTCTGGGCCCCTGAGCTGGGAGGGGCATTTCCTGCTGCTCCGTCTCGTGTCCTGGCCGTGTTACTGCGCTGGCCCTGCCGGGCCGTCAGCCAGCGTCCGTGCTGTGAGGTCACCGCCCCAGGTCGGCAGGCCAAGCTTCGCCGGGGCCAGCGGCTCCAACAGGTGTACCAGTTACCTTACCACAGACGTCATCCCCACCCTCATGGGCTGTCCTTCAGGCTTCCCTCTTCAGAGCAGATCTCGTGTGATCCTTCCGAGTTGCCTTTTGGGTGCGTTTTCCGTTACCCCCAGCGTGTTGCTGAAGATGCTGGGAAGTCATGTCGTCACAGAAATTGCATCAGTTTTGGCAGCAAGATTTAAAACAGGAGACCGCGTCACACCCAGATACCACCTGTGCTGGGTCCTGGTAGAGACAGGTGAGGCCATACAGAGAAACAAAACTGGTGTGTGTGTGTGTGCATGTTCACACTTCCTGCGTGGTGTTTGTGTGCATGGCGTGTGGGTGTACTGTATGTGTGTGGTGTATATGTGTGTATATGCATCTGGTGTATGTGCCTGGCAGGTGTATGTGTGTTGTATTTGGTGTGTAGATGTATGCCTGGTGTATGTGCATGGTGTGTGTATTTGTGTGGTGTATGTGTATGGTGTGTGGTATTTGGCATGTGTACATATGTTTATGTATGTGTAGTATTGTGTGGTGCATGTGTATGGTCTGTGTGGTATTTGGCATGTGTGTATACTTATATGTATGTGTAGTATGTGTGTGTGGTATTTGGCGTGTGTATATGTGTATGTACGTGTAGTATGTGGTGCATGTGTATGGTGTGTGTGGTATTTGGCATGTGTATATGTGTATGTATGTGTAGTGTGTGTGGTGCATGTGTACGGTATGTGGTGTTTGGCATGTGTGCATATGTGTATGTACATGTAGTATGTGTGTGGTGCATGTGTATGGTGTGTGGTAGTTAGCATGTGTGCATATGTGTGTGCATGTAGTATGTGTGTGGTGCATGTGTATGGTGTGTGGTGTTTGGCATGTGCGTATATGTATGTACGTGTAGTGTGTGTGCATGTGTATGGTGTGTGGTGTTTGGCATGTTTGTATATGTGTATGTACTGTAGTATGTGTGTGTGGTACATGTGTATGGTATGTGGTATTTGGCATGTGTGTATGTGTATGTATGTGTAGTGTGTGTGGTACATGTGTATGGTGTGTGGTATTTGGCATGTGTGTATATGTGTGTGTACGTGTAGTGTGTGTGGTGCATGTGTATGGTGTGTGGTATTTGCCATGTGTGTATGTGTATGTATGTGTAGTGTGTGTGTGGTGCATGTGTATGGTGTGTGGTATTTGGCATGTGTGTATGTGTAGGGTGTGTGGTGCATGTGTATGGTGTGTGGTGTTTGGCGTGTGTGCATATGTGCCTGGTGTGTGCAGGGGTGTAGTATTCAGAGGAGATAACCAGCTGAGAACGTGCTTCCTGTGTGGTTGGGACCTCGCTGGTTGGCCATGCAGGCGGCTGCTCACCATTCTGGCATCGGTGAGGTGTAATGTTTGTAAGACCCTGACAGGCTGTGGGTGTAGGGCACCACTAGACATCACGCGTGTGCACTGCTGTGATGTGGTCACTGTCTTCACCTTGGTGCACGTGGAGTTCTGAGACCCTGGGACGGGAGGACACTAGCTGTGGGTGACTCCAGGGAGGAGTGCTGACACGCGGCCCTGACACGGCTTGAGACAGCCGAGCCATAAAACTCGCAGGGAGGGCAGGGCCGGCAGCTGCACTGCCTTTGAACTTGCAGCTGATGGTTAGAGACCCGTGGCTATGCAACCAAGTGCACAGCAGACTCGGGGCATCCAAGGCGGCTTCTTCAAGGACAGACGAGGGCAGCTCTTTCCTAACTTGACGGGGGGGGGGGGGGGGGGGCTCTGAGCAGGGCAGTGAAGGGAGTCACCCCTGGAGTAGGAAGAGGTGAGGAGGAGAGTGAAGAAAGAATGGGGTAGGCAGGGGTGAGAGGCACAGCTGGGCCCTGGACTGCCCTGGGTAGGAACCACCATTGCTATGGAAAAGCCTGCCAAACACTTTTTTTTAAAGAATTATTTTATTTATTTAAAAGAGAGTTACAGAGCGAGGTAGAGCCAGAGAGAGAGAGAAAGAGGTCTTCCATTCCACTGGTTTATTCCCAAATGACCACAACGGCTGGAGCTGAGCTGATCCAAAGCCAGGAGCCAGGAGCTTCTTCCAGGTCTCCCACGTGGGTGCAGGGGCCCAAGGACTTGGGCCATCTTCCACTGCTTTCCCAGGCCACAGCAGAGAGCTGGAATGGAAGAGAAGCAGCCGGGACTCGAACCAGCACCCATATGGGATGTCGATGCGTCAGGCTGGGCTTTAACCCATTGCGCCACAGCACCAACCCTCCTGCCAAACACTTTGAGCTGCGTAAGGTCCCTGTCAGATTTGTGTTAGCAAATCACACCCGTAACAGGAAACGTGGAGAGCCTGCCAGGCTGTGGGTACAGCGGAGAAGGGGTGTGCGCTGGCACGGGGAGTAGGGAGAAGTGGAGGCCTACCTGGCAGTGTGTCCACTCACCTGATGTGGGGTCCTGTGGGACATACAGAGCTGGGCTGACATGGGGTGCCGGTACGGTCCTCGCCAAGGAAGCACCTGGACTGCGGGAGTGGAGGCAGCAGAGCCCGCGCCCGCTGAGGGAGGGCGTCAGCTCAGAGGGCTGCGGAGGTCACTGTGAGGCCCGTGCGGCCCTAGGGGAAGAGAGCCTTCGGTTGTGAGAAGAGGAAGCAAACGAGGAGACGGCCCTGAATTGCTTGCTTCAGGTTAAATTTCTAGAAAGCTCTATGAGTGCACCAGAGAGATGTTAGCCGAGGTGAGAGAGCGGCGGTGCAGTGCGTGGGACAGAGCCTCTGGGGGTCCCTGCTGCTGTCCCAAGAGTAGCTTGGCAGGGGTGAGGTGGAAGGTGGACTGGAGGAGTGCCAGTGAGCAGGCAGCGGGGGAGGGGCCTCAGACAAAGGGGGAAGGGAAGGGAAGGGGTGTGGGAGGGAGGGGCCCTCAGAGGTGGTCTTTCAGAGAATATTGAAATACGTCTGAACCGATGGGGAGAAATGACTATATTCTAACAGCCCCAGAGGAGTCAGGGCCAAGAGGGTCTCCTAAGAGCTGGGCATAAGGCATCGCGTGGCCACGTCCCGGACCTGGAATGCTTCCTCTGGTCCCTGCGCAGCCCCTGTCACTCGGACCTCTGTCCAGGTCCCCACACAGGCATCCCCGCTGCCCTCTGTCTCTGCTGCCTTCTGACGTCCAGCCCCACACACCCCACTCCCAGAGGAAGCTCTGGCTTCATGTGGCCCCAGCAGCTGCTCGTCTCCGAGCACGTGAGAGGAGGGCCCAGTAGTGGCTGTGGGGTGGACACGTGGAACGGAGACCTTGTTTCATACCAGGAGGGTCCCGTCATGGCTGTGGGGTGGACACGGGGAGCAGAGGCCTTGTTTCATACCAGGAGGGTCCCGTCATGGCTGTGGGGTGGACACGGGGAGCAGAGGCCTTGCTCCATGCTGAGATGAGGATGGGATGATGGAAAGGACAGCCGAGGGGAGGGTCGGGGCCATCCCTGGTGCTCCTCACCGTGAGTGCTGGAGTTCTCTCAGTGGACACTAGAACTGGGCAGCAGGGCTCTGCTTGTGTGACACTGGCCCTCGCAATGCAAGGTATTTGGCTGCCACGGCACACACGGTACCACCTCACCCTGTCTTCGTGACACCCCGAGTGTCCCCACTTCCTGCCCAGGTGAGCACCCGGTTAGAAGGGCCACCTATTCACCCCACTTGCCCTTCACGTCCCTCAGCACCTGCACTCACAAGAGTGTGCAAATCCATGATCTCTGGTGAGCCAAGATTGCTCGCTGTAGGTGGGCACGTTCCAGCACCCCGCGTGAACTCGGAAGGAATTCCAACAGAAAGCTCCCAGCACGTGTCAGCAGTTCTGCCGATTTCCACGTCTTGTCTCCAGCTCAGTGTAACCGAGTTCAATGCCGGCAGACGCCAGCGTTACCCTTGCCCTCGCTGCGTGCTGACAGCCTGAGCTCAGGATCCGGCGCCCTCTCTGGTTTGCGGGGGCTCTGTCACGATGGGGGGACGAGCACCACTTCCTGCTGCGGGGTTTGGGTCCCAGTGTTGTTTCTGCCTTGTTCCGTCTGAGCTGAAAGAATAGTTAGCGCATGTTAAACAACCAACTGACATTTCGTTAACTTTCCTTCTGTGAGGGGTTTCACAAAGAAATGGAAAAAAAAAAAAAAGCTGCTGAGCTGTGGTTGCCGGTGGCTTTGGCACCTGTGCTCCTGGCGGCCTAGGACAGTTTGTGATTTGGGAAGTGTAAATATAACCCAGAAAAAAAAGCTCCCCTGCTTTATGCAAAAGTAGAAAGGTTTAAGCAGAGCCGCACTCTGACCAGCGCCCTGCAGTGTTTCCAAAGAAGCAGGTGAATTCGGAGGAAGCGCTGGCTCCGGCCGGGCTGCCCCAGCCCTCTCTGGCCAGGGCTACTCAGTGGCTGCACGGAAGAGCCCAGCTTTCCTCGGGGGTCTCAGCAGGAGCCGCGTTTCACAAAGTGCCTGGAGCCTCCGTGGGACTCAGGGTGTGCTCCAGGGCCTGGGGCTTCAGCTGGAATCGGCTGACTGGTGGACATCCGGAGAAGCCTCCCAGGCCAGCGTCCAGGGTGAGACTCCTGGTGGCTTGAAGACCACCATGGCTGGAAGTGTTCACACTGCAGAAATTGACAGAGGCTACAAATCGGGGCCCTTTTATTTATTTTGTTTTTGAGAGCTGCCTTCCCCCCATGCCACTGCCTAGGACAATTCTAACGTCCTGACGGCAGCAATAAAATTTGAAAGAAGGAACTGCCTTGTGGATGGAGCCGCGCGCGTGTGCTGTGGAGGGGAGCTGGGAACACTGACCTGCTGGGGCAGGCGGGGGCAGGAAGGGCTGAACGGAGATTGTCCAACGGTGTCGCTTCCACGCGGCTCTGCCGTCGGCATCTCAGAGTGGGAGTGTGGCTGCAGCCGGCCTTTCTGTATGAATGCGGACGCTGCTGCCCTAGCATTTGGTGAGGTCCCTGGAGCAGCGCGGCGGGAGACGGCCCATGCCTCACCGTGAGACACCCTTGGTACTTCCGCTGCTGTTTGGGTTTGAAGAAAACGCAGTGAGGCTTGTCTAAAGGACATGAGTGTGTGACGGAATTACGTGATTTTTCCAGAAGAGACTTGACCTCACAGTGTCCCTCAGATCTGACCCAGACATGTGCGCGCAGATCCAGGGGTGACCTCAAGCCGTGCCCCTGCCTGCGGTGGCTCCTGAGGGCACCCTCCCAGGGAGGGCTTAGCCAGAGCTGTCACTCCGAGGGGTGACCAGAGACTGACGCTGCCGTGCAAGGCGGCAGACGCTCCTGGTACCTTCTGGAGCCCCACACCCTGCTTCGTGGGATCTTGGGTGGCAGTCGAGGGTGTGTCTCCGCCAGGCTGGCTGCCAGCAGGGCACGTCCTCTGCAGGCTGCGATTTCACTGAAACCACTGGGCTGTGACTCCGGCGAGGCCCCGAGTGTCCGGCATGTGTCGCCCAGGCTGGGCGTGAGTGGCAAGGCCTCCAGTTGGGCCCTGCCGCCATGGCCACTGTGGCCCTTGTCCATTCAGCATGAAGGATGTCAGCCTAGACCTGAACTCTGGCTGGAATGAGAGGAGGACTTTTACAGCAGCCCTGCGGGCGGGCGGATGGATGATTGTGCTTAGTGTTGTTCTTGGGACCAGCACAATTGTCGCTTCTTTTGCAATATCTCTGCTCATTCCAGCTGCACTTGGTGGCAATAAAAATAAGAACCCATGGTGCCACAGGGCACTTCTGTCTGCGTCTCCTCCCACTGCACCGTGTGATGATGGCACTTGGGTATTACCTGGTGTAGTGACCACTTTCTCACACTTAGCGCTCAGGCCTAAGCAATGCTTAATGAAGCGCGTGTTCAAAGGTTTACGGGACGTGGTTTCAGCCCCGAGGAGGAGTGGAGTGCGTGCTGTCATTCTGAAGGCTGCATCTCGTCGTCGTTCGAAAGCATGATTACGACTCCGATGTGATCTCCGCCCTGGCTTTTGAATGACTTCACGGCTGTGGGAGTAACGGGTTGTTAAGGGTTCATGTTTGTTAGTTTGTTTTCCTCATTTCGGTAACTTGTTTTTGTTATTGGCGGAGTGTCCCCTAAAACCTGTTCCTGCATTCGGCCTGCAGTGTGCATGCAGATTACGCGCACGTGCACACACGTGTAAGATGTCAGGCGTGGCACCCGTCTAAGCAGAGGCTGGCCCGACAGCCCCGCCTGGCTTTCTGCCCTGTGACGCGGGCAGCTCTGACAGGCCTTGTTTGAGGATGAGCGTCTTGTGGATGAGTGACAGCCAGCATCTCTGGAACATGTTTGTGCCGGATGGAGCCAGCTGTTTCAGGGGAGCCCTGTGTGGTTCCGTAAGAAATGACAGGGCTGCAGGTGACGGTTGCCTCCATGCACTCGCCTGAACGCAACTGCTCCATGGGAACAGTCGCCAATGAGATGTTGTGATGTTTTGCACGAAGCCTTTGAAACCCGGTGTGTGCTGCACCTACCGGTGGGGACTGGTGCTTTTCTCAGGGCCAGGAGCCGTGGAGGGGGGGTGGCCTGCTAGAGGGGCAGATCCCAGCAGCTCCAAAAAACAGGCTGAGGTTGATCCTTGCTGAATTGTGGCCGGAATTAGTCGCTTATCTGCTCGCTAAACTAGTCTTGACTCCGTCTTCTCTTCCAAATGTTCTCCTCGTTGTCATCACAAACAGTGTGAAGACTGGCTGTGTAGTTCCATTGTGTTCCCACATGGCAGTCAGAGAACATCTGGATCCAGTGTAGTTTTAACCCCCGTTGACTTTATTTTATGAAACTGGTTGTTTGTTTGTTTTAAAAGATTTATTTATTTATTTGAAAGAGTTCAAAACAGACAAAGCGAGATCTTCCATCTGCCGGTTCACTCCCCAGATGGTCACAGTGGCCAGGGCTGAGCCAGGCCCAAGCCAGGAGCTTCTTCTGGGTCTTTCATGTCAGGAGCAGGGACCCAAGCACGTGGGCCAACTTCCGCTGCTTTCCCAGGTCATTAGCAGGGAGCTGGATCAGAAGCGGAGCAGCCAGGATATGAACTGGTGTCCATATGGGATGCCAGCATTTACCTGCTGTGCCATCGCCTGTGGCTCTGTTTTAACCAGGGGTCTGGGGGCATCTCATTAAGTACAGAGTAATGAGAAGACAGCAACATGGAAACCTGCAGAACCTAAGCAGAACAGCTGCAGCAAATGGAAAAATAGGCAACTTTTGAGCTTCCTGTCCATCATTTGCTTTTTTTTTTTTAAGATTTTTATTTAGTTATTTGAAAGTCAGAGTTACACAGAGAGAGGAGAGGCAGAGAGAGAGAGAGAGAAAGACAGAGAGAGAGGTCTTCCATCCAATGGTTCATTCCCCAATTGGCCGCAATGGCTGGAGCTTCTTCCAGTTCTCCCATGCAGGGGCAGGGGCCCAAAGGACTTGGGCCAACTTCCACTGCTTTCCCAGGCCACAGCAGAGAGCTGGATCAGAAGAGGAGCAGCCGGGACTAGAACCGGTGCCCATATGGGATGCCGGCGCTTCAGGCCAGGACGTTAACCCACTGTGCCACAGCGCCGGCTCCCATCATGTGCTTGTATTCCTAGGGACTGCCTGTGGTCTCTGTGTTAAGTCAGGAAGTCTTCTTTAATTTCATTGCACAAGGTGATTGCTTTATGGACATGTAGCACGCTCTGTGAGCCTGCTGTGGAGGACCGGCTCCAGGTTAACTAAGCGTCCAGCACCGACACCGACACCAACACTGTCACAGCTGTGGCGCTGTCTTGCAGCAGGGGCAGAGTCTGGAGCCTCACAATCTCCCTGAAGAATGGCTGCTGCAGCCCCAGGAGGCCCTGGAGCAGAGGAGGTGAAGGAAGGTTTTTGTGTTTAGCAGGAGAGAGAGAAACAGCACACGGCCTGCCTGAGGTCTGGGAAGGCCAGTGTGGTGTGAACTCCCCACCCAGGTCCCACGCGTGGGTGCCCAGGCATTTGACAGCCCTTCTGGGTGCAGGCCAGACCCAGCCTTCCTGTGCAAGGGGCACCTTGCAGCTGAGCCCTGCTCTTCCCGTGGCCGCTGTGTTCCCGGCACACTGGGGTCCAGCAGACAGAGTCCCCACTGCGCCCTGAGTGTGCCGCTGCTGTGTTGTGGTCTTGGTCCCTCTCTCCCTTCCTTTAACCATGGATATGGGTTCATCGAGGGTTTCTCACTGGGTCCGTGGACCAGTGGTGGAATTCTTTTGCCCAGGAGTAAACGTTGTGATGGGTGTAGAGGAAAGGGTGCCCGGAGCTGTCAGGTCCACCTCCCTGGGTGACGATGGGTGGCCTAGAGTCGTCAGAGGCACCGGCATCTCCGGGCCACTAGCTTCTGCGTCTGCTGCTTGTTGAATGAGTTAAGTGGGGTTGTCTGGTAGAAAGGGCCCGAGGCAGGGCAACGCTCGTGGTCTGAGCCCACGGTGTTCAGCCGCAGTGGTCCTGGGCTCCCGGGCTGTGCAGCAGGGATGGGGTGCGGACTGAACGCTAAGCACCTGCCCAGCAGACTTGACCCTGGGAGTGTGCATCTTTCCCATTGCTTGCACTTGCTTTTCGTCTCCTTGCTTCCATGGCGTTCAGAGGCCCCACGCAGCCAGGCCGTTGAGCAGCTGAGACTCCGTTTTGTTTTTCTTTTAGAGTCAAGTGTCCTTTTACAAGCTAGGCCTTTGGGGGAGGTGTTGTGTTAACCTGGGGAATGCTGCTGTTTTGTTCAGGAACAAGGTCCAACTGTGAGGTTGTGAGAATTCTTTCCTGGGTAACTTACGGGTTGGCCCCAGAAACCAAACCCAGAAACCCCAGAGGACAAGCCGGGCTTGTTGTGGACCTCTTGGGGCTGGAGCTCTGGGTGGCTCTCTGTGCCTCTGCCTTAGCGGGAGTTGTGACACGTGGGACAGGCCGGATGCAGAACTCCTCACTGAATGAAGCCAGCTTTTTCCCGAATGCCAGAGGCGTGAGGTGTTTCAGAAGTGAGTGACTTTGCCCTCTGCCCTGCGCCCGCCATGTGCGTGGATGCCCAGGTCGTGCCCTTTGCCCCCTGTCCCTCCTGTAGACCCCTGATGAGGGCCTGGCTCCTCCAGGCTCCTCCTCTCCAGGCGTCCCCAGCTGGGGTGAGTCGGCCACAGTTCACCTTTGCATACTTCACTTCACACCTCCAAACCAACCGTTGTCCTCGGCTCCCAGGGCGCCTCCGTCCTCTGGGTCAGTGCAGGCGTGTCCTAGACAGAGCAGCCTGTGCCAGCACTGGACAGGTGTCACCACGGTTGTGCCTGGGTATCTGTTCTCGTGTGCAGGTCAGTCGCAAGCCCCTGGCCAGCAGGTAAGCCCTGTCTGTCCTGTTGCTTCTCAATCACTTAGCACAAGGCTGGGCAGCACAGGAGAAAGGAGTGGACATCTTGACTCGCAGCAGGGGTGGGGAACATCTCTGCCAAGGACCATTTCAGGGAGAAATGGAATGTGGCTTCTAAAAATACAAATCCCCTGGAGGTGGGAAATGTAGGGGACCGATGAGTTACTTAGAGCGCAAGGCCTTCAAAGTGTGGTCATAAGCCCCTGGAAGCTGGTGGCCTGGACGTCAGCGGAAAGTCAAAGACATGCGAGAACGGGTTTCCTCTGGGAGTTCAGGACCCCATGGTGTGTCAGAGACCCTGCCGTACCCTGCCCCAGGTTGGAGGAAACAGCAGGCGCAGGCTGGGTGTGGGGTCAGCGGCACAGGACCAAGCAGAGGTGGGGACGGAGCGGCCTCGGAGAACCGGCTCAGGGGCAGGTGCTCCGTGAACCCCCTTCCATCCTAGGCACCTGCGAGGCACGGGGCTGGATGGGAAGACAGCACTGACGGAGTGAGAGGTTAGGCAGAGCAGGAAGGATGAAAGGGGGAAGACAGACATCAGAAATGGAAGAAGCCATCTCCTTGTCCACCACACATTCTGCATGGTTCTGAACATCCCGCTCAAGGCAGAGTATTTGGGTTTGAGGCATTGAAGTTCACGGCTGCTTCCGCTGGATTCGCTGCCTGGGACCGGAAAGACCGGGGCCAGCCTGTCTGCGGGGAGTGTAACGGGTGAGAACTTAGAAGCCTGAGTGTCCAGCACTGATGTCCGGCACCACCCAAGCACCCTGCAGCCAGCCGCATGCACGGTGGGCGTGAGCACCCTGAGTTGCTCTGTGCAGAGCTGGCCCCTCCCATGACGGGAGCTTCCGGGAGGTCGCCCTGCCCTGGTGGGGAGTTCTGCCACGCCCTCAGCCTCCCTTCCTGCCTTCCCGGCTGGAGCAGGCCTGACAGGGTCTCCCTCATGTGGCCAAGCTCCCTGAGTTTGCTCAGAGTGTAATGGGGCAGATGCCCTGTCGCTCTCGCCGTCTCACACTACCCGACGTTCCTCCTTGAGCCCGGGGCCCTCCTGGACGTGGCGACCGAAGAGCCTCGGTGGCCTTGGCAGGGATGCTGGACTAGCGCGCTGAGACCCCGCCCCCAGAGGGAGCTTGCGGGCACCCGCGGCCTCCCCTGTGCCGTGCACTCTGGGGGTGACAGGAGACGGCCGCCCACGCTCCCCGTGGGGTTCCACTGACCGCTGGTGCTGCTGCTCTGTGGACACACAGGGTCTTGAGCACCTTTGCAGCAGTCCAGAACTGACGGGCAGAGCGTGGGTGGACACCAGCCTCCTGACGGGCACGTGGCACACAGTCGCCGCCGGTGCCTGAAACTCTCAGCTAAGAACTCGGCAACAGCTCGGAGGACCTGTCCCCTCCTCTCGCGTGGGAGCCCTTGGTTCCGGGATGGAGGGGCGGGCTGGCCGTGTTTGCCGCTGCACCTCGCTGGGTGCTTTGCGGTGGCTGGTGAGCGTCGTCGGGAAACACTGGTGTGCCGGTGCAGGCACGGTGCTGACGGAGGCTGAATTCCCGCCGTGGCCTCACACGGTTCCATGAATTACAGGGGGGCAGGGGGCAGACACAGGCACGGAAAGAGTTCTTAGAACGTTCAAGAGAAAGGGAAACGAGGCAGAAGCTGCACTCCCAGAAGGCCTGAGAACAGCTGGGGGATTGTTGACC